>NW_019213969.1:12239-63127 GCF_002532875.2 Varroa jacobsoni | reverse complement strand
CTGCAACTAGAGTATTACCATATATATATATATATATATATATATATATATATATATATATATATATATTTATTTATGCCAATTTTAGTCCAGTCGATTGAGACGAACCAAACCCTATACACGTGCAGATTTAGACGTTATTATCATCATTAAACTTTCCTAGTGAATGGATAATCAAAAGAGTATGGAACATGTCTCGAAGATAGTTCGAGAAGAAGAACATTGCTCTCTTCAAGTTATATGGACATTTCGGATATATGTTTCATTATTACAATTTTAACTGTGATAATAATTGATTGATATATAATTAACTATAATAATATTTAACGAATACGTTTCCAACAGCAATTGTTTATAGTGCCAAACGCGCAATGTTTACTGTCTGTACCTGCATCTTCACTTGTGTGCAGTGAATAGAAGATGTATCAGGTAGAAGATCAGTTAATTGGTATATTGTTTGTATATAACCATGCAGTAAAGATCATAATATCATTGAGAATTAATATTGCTCTTAAACGCGTATATTCTTTTGTCAGCGTATCAGTTTCTGGGTAGGCATGTTCATACGTATCTATGACGAAAATGGATGCGCCGTTTCGTCCATAAGACGAGCTTGCCGTCACAACCGTCGCTAACCACGATAAACAGTTGACTTTACCTTTCTTTTCAACGTTTTTGTAGTTATAATTGGAATGACCATTGTCACAATAAATAGTGATAGATTTCAATGTAAATAACCTTCAAAATATCATTTTAGCCATAAGAATCAGCAGTCGGCATGGATACGGACACCGTAGCTAGCTAGGTGGTCTCTAATGTACAAGGCCACCCCGGAAATGCCACTCTCTACTATGGACTGAATCACAGTACAACATAAAAAGCTATCTATTTTTCTTTCATTAATTGGAGAAATGAACGGCAGTTAGCGTAATAGCGTGAGAATGATGTGTTTCGGAGAGTAACGCCGGTCGACGTAGTAACGTTTGGGGATCACAGTCCCTCTAGCAACAGCCAACAATATGTACGCCATGGGTTCTCAGTAGGTCGTAACTATTTCACTGTAAATTACGACGTCTAGAAGCAATAACGACTGACTCATATGCTCACATACAAACCGGCGTGTGGCAGAAGGATGCAGGAACGAAACCTCGATAAAAATAAATGAAGAGCTATTATAATAGCGTCTTTAACTAAGTCCCAGGAAAAGTTGTGAGAAGAGTGATATCGGCCACGGTTACTTCATCTGTAGTTCTTACGTTCGAGAGCTCCCGTTGTCGCCATGGTTGTTAGTTTGAGAAGTCTAGATAGGCCAATAATCAGTATGACAATTACTTTGTACTGCGGACATTACCGAGTTCAGTAGAATACGGCTATCAGTCATTACCATGATGAAGCGCAATGGGATTTTATTATTTTGGTAAAACGAGCTGTTGAAGTCTGCAACGAAGCTCTGAAATGTTTTACTGCGTGGCAGTAAAAAACAAAAATTCTACAGTCTCCAAAAAGGAACTTTATCTATGGTTTATCGTTCCCTAACCTTTTCAGCGATTACCTACGGTTGTCTTCCAGGTACTATGTCATCATTGTCTCAGACAGTGTAGACCATCTTTTAAGAAGTCCGTTATATGGTCCGAAATGATGTTTATGGGTATTGACGATGTATGTTCTACGTATGTATGGTGAAATAGCCAACATGCCGTATTCATTTAGGCTTTGATCGCGTGTGTGCAGCGACAAATTTCATAAGCAATAACCCCACTCTTAAGTAGCTTCCTTATTGGACAGCGCCTTAAGCTGGACATGGACACATTAAACGGTCATGACAGAAGGCCAAGTACACGGGGTCTTTAGGTATTGGTATTTATTTTTCAGCGGGCCGGGCTATTCGAAAGGAGCCGGAGTTGGGTAGCCCTTGCAAAACCTGTTTAGGTTTTTCCTCCTGTCCTCGGTACGATGGCTAGTTTTTTTACTGCGGCGTAAAGCACAAACTCTAATTCTTATGTCGTTCTTTCAAGTTAACACGTGCCATGTGGCCAATAGCCGTCCGTTTGTAGCTGGTTTCAGGGGTTCTGACTGCTCCAAATATACCCTATAGTGATGACTGCACGTTGTGCCAGTCACTCGTGAGAGTCATGCCGATTTTAGAATACGACAGGTCATTCTGAGATAATCGCCAGTACCAGCGGCACATATATAGGCTGCCGATAAGGTGACGACATGTATGAAACAAGCTACGTACGCAAAAAGACGCTGTACACAATATCAATGGCCATAGGCCCGAACAAGTTACCTCTTTACAGAATATGGCACTAATACGATATACTCTCATATTGTAGATTAACTTACCATTCCTACGTGAGTGGCCGACAATGCCGATACTCATTCAACTTATCAGAGACGCATTAATCAGTCGGTGAAAAAGTATCAAACAAGTATCTTTTCCCCAATCATCATAATCGTAATATAAATTACCCATAATAATAATAATAATATCCGTATATTGTATAGAATGCGATAGAATATGGTTCAAAGGGTAAAAAATACATACATAAAACTTACTGTAAGCCTAATATACCGGTATGTATCTATCAATTTATTACCTACATAGGAGTGAGATTATCCTTGGTGCCGGTGGCTTGCTTCATAGTTTAAATACAGGTCGAATATGCAATGCGATTATAGGGTCTGTGCGCAAATTGTCTAATCTTTCAGGAAATGAAAATTCCTCTATCTAACAAACCTCAATCTCAAGTAATAAGTTTACGATAATATTCTATTTTTCTTCTGTCGAGCATGCCTTTTGTGTGCCTATTTATGAGGAATAAATGACAAACCAAAAATCATTTTCCATTCTTCAGTCTTCCAACCTCCTCTTTCTATATGTTATCGCCATCTTACGGTCCATAGCTTGGTACCGTAATAGGTTCGAGTGCAATAACAATGGGCTCATACAAGCAATAATAAGAAATATGTTGACCTGTTTAATATTCTAGCGTTGCCATCCCAAACGGAACTTGAGCTAGCTACCTATGATCACGTATTTTATTTCAACGTAAATTGTTCGATGAACCAATAGCTCTTCTACAGCGCTTAAAATTTATCCGTGTCTAAAGTTGTCGATTAATTATATTTGCTACTACTAACTACTGTCAATCAGCCTGCAGTTCTTTGATTGACTTTTTTTTTTCGTTCTGTGGCCTCTTTCCTTCGCTGTTTCACCTATGCGGTTCTTATTATTCTTGGGTGTTTCTCTACCGTTTGGATCTTGTTTTTTTTTTTGTACTATCGTTTTGTTGTTCCTGAACGACGGAAACACAATTACGCCCTGGGCACATGAATGATTGATACATGGTCGTAATTGCTGCTGATGTGATTGATTCCGCCCATCAGTCCGATGGCGTCAGCTGTTAATCATCAGCTCGCGTTTGATTTGCGTAGGCTTTGTCTCTATAATTTCATCAAATTCGTTATTGTCTGCTGGACAACAGTTTCGAAACTTAAGCTATCGTTCACACTGAATACGTTTTTCTGCCTGCGCAAGCATCGTGCAGAGATGCACACAATAAACTTACTTTTCTATTATTGCATCGTAACAGCACTCGAATGCTTAATTATAATTATGCGGTTTGATTACTATCTGTCTCAACTTGTCTGCGGATCCCTTCTAAATCCCCATGGTTATGTTTTCCAGTTCTGATCGGGCTCGTCTCTCTTTTTATTGGGTAGAGATAAATAGGGGGTCGGCTCGTCAACATTGAGCTCATACGCTAGCGATTACTGTGACATTATATCGCTTCATTGAATTGTCGGTTCGATAGGTTCAGTCAAGTTCCTTCTCTATGGTTTCTTTGTATTCCTTATCCCTATATTGGACGCATTTTAAAACTGGTTTCTATCGTGCTGCAACCTACAGACATATTATACGAAAAGCGACGTAAAGACTGCTATCAAAAGAAAGGAAAATTAAATTCGGAAGAAAAAGATATCGTCTTATAGGCAATGCCCCTTGAGCGACGACCTTCCTTGTGTGATTAGTTTTTTTCCTCCCTTTATTGTCTATAAAACATACATATTGAAGTAAGTCAACCATTAGAACCTAACAAACGAACCTTTTAAGCTAATGATATCGCAAAGCAAAGTGTCCTTGTAATATAGAATTGAAAACAGGTGAAAGAGACCAAGTATCGGGAGTCGGATTTGCACCGTCATCCGTAATTTGAAAGGTTGATTTATTAAACTTAAAATTGTTACGTTGGAATTAATGCAGTTTGTACTGCAGTTACCGATATGCTTGTCTAAACCAATCGAGATGAAAGTAGTTGGACGATATCCCGAGAGACGCTTCAGATGCGATGGCCAATCTAAGTAAGCTAAGACGAATGTTTAATTTATTATTGTGAACTAAAATGGTAAACAATAACTTACAAGTATTAGCAATTGGTTTTGTTGTGGGGTCTCACCACGTTTCCGGACGCGTAGTACTATATATATATACCATCGTATTGTATCTACGGACACGCAACTTTAAGTTAAATTCATTCTTGCACACTTTACTGCATAATGAACAAGTGTATGGGACGTCACTGTTATCGCTGTATTTAAAAAGCGCGTACCCACCATTGCATTAGTGATTATCTGATACACTTTTTAAATATTTTCTTGCTATTATTATGTAGTTTGTCCATATGTGTCACGAAGGGCCTTGGCTGACTACATCTTGTTAGCGTATAGGACTCCGGGCCTCAAATGAGTGAGTTTTCCACTTGGGACCAACAGGTTTTTGGCGGGTATTTGTCTTTGAAAGCTAGCCCTCTTCAGTTCCCGTTATCTTGTTCATAGGATTTTCGTTCATTTCGGTTCGATATGTGCCAGTGTCCCTACACCAGACTTGACTTGTACGTGACGGTACTGCCCTAATACGACCCTAAACTCGAAACACAGTCAAGCACGACATTTGTAACAGTTCTTCGGTCGATATGTTTCGCATTTTCGATTGTCTGATTGTCGTCCTCCAAAGATTCATGGCCGAAAAGGCTCGATAGCGTGTCACTGTTTCTCCAAAATGTATATTTAGCTTCAGTATTTAATTGGCGATTCCTACCATCCTATTAGATGTATCCATACTGACACTGTGGAGACCATGAACTCCCTTTTATTGAAAGGGCATCAACTAGCCCGCCAACGTCTCTCGGGCTTTCCCTGCCAATGTGGAAAGATCTATTAGACATGAACTCTGCGTTCAACGCTAAGATAATAACAATTACAGAACGCGTCAAGTTTAACTAACGCCTGGGCCAGACTACATACGTCGGATAAAAGTCAGATCCTCTTCATTTAGATCCTCACCTTAGCAATCGTTTCTATTGCAGTGACGAATATATATCCATCACACGCGTTGAATCTTCTGCTCGAACCAAAAATGTACTAACGAAACCCAGACACCTTTAACCCGCGAATGTTTAAATTGAAGGCATCTGGGTAAACTTCCTGGTCCGTATATACAGAACCATGAAGAGTACACCACTTTACCGCACGAGTGAAGTCTGCATTTGACAAACTGTACGCTCCAATAACGTCTGCCTTAATTTATTCGGATGATACGTCAGCAGACAGCTTGCCATGCTTACAATGGCGCGACTTGTTCATCCACGGTCCACTACGTTGCAGGAGCTTTTGATCGGTTGATCGATAGCACTCGTCAATTTGGGGTCGCTTACCTCGCAACAAATGATTATTTACTAAATTTATATTACATACGATCTGCTGGATGTTACAATATTTAACTGAGACAAAAAATATATAACTAGACCACTTATTATATATTTTCATGACAAGTAAATCAGCAACAGAGATAATTTATCTATGTCGCTGATTTACCTCTGTCTATTCTTTTGAAATTGTGTTGTATCACTCAGTTGCTTTTTTTCGGATGATGCTTTGACATTATTGTTTTACTCATGTGTTTTTTTTTTGTTATTATTATCAATGGCCATATATTAGAACTGCGTTCTGTTGCGTTCATTGTTATAACACGTGTCTCGCCACCGGTCTAATCAATAACGAAAGTAGCCATTTTTTCATCTCACAATACTCTCTGCTAAGCAATAAATAGCAACAATCCATTACAGTAACATTGGCTCCTCGTTTGAATACATGTATGTATTATCCTTGCTATTGTTTGTAATCATTTGTCTTCTGCCTTCGATTTTCATTCGAACATAAATCCGTTCTTAGATCCGATTATCCAAATAATAACTGTAGGGCAAGGAAGAATACCAGTAACAACAGCATAACTAACTAACTACTGAATACTGAAAAATACTTTTATTGGAAGTTAATTGAAAAAGAGAGTGAATGGAAGTTACTGCCGCGGTTGTCCCCTTATAGTGTTAATTTAACGGCGTTTCTGTCACTGTCTATTCACAGGATGTTAAATGTTTTTATTTATCAATCTGAAGATCGATTCACTCACTTATTGACTATACTTTTCTATCATCTGTCATATTGTTGATTTATGGGCGCCACCGAAATTAGTGGAATGAAAATGGGCTGGTCCCATTATCACAAACATATACAGAGTGATCTCAGCGACGAAGAGAGCCTCATAGCCCTAGTTATGGGTAACGCAACAGAAAATATCGGGGAAGAAGATCGCGGTGAAAATGATGATCGGCTATATAAGGATAAAGGTGATGATAATGTCGCCGTCCTAGCGGGCCCTGTCGAGATGTTGGATAGTGGCGATGAAGAAGATAAATATGAGAAAGTGTGATGACGATGATGAGTGATGAGTCACAAGGACGTCATCGGTATTTTGCACGTGCCCTGAAATAATAGCAATAGGATCGTCACCGTGACTGAAGATGTCTTGAGCAACGCATGAAAACGAGAGAAGGCCAAAAAATTATTGAAGACTGTTAAGGTAGAGAGCATTACAGGACGGATTGCCTCAATGGTCTGACAAATTCTAGCTCTTCAGCACAAAAAAACAAGACCGCTTGGCGAAGTCCAACGTTTACGCGTCTACCTGTAGCAAGATGACGAATGTATGTAAGTAAAATTGTACGGAATACTTCGTAATAATTGAGAACTATATTGTGAAACTTCGCGGATCGAACTCATATAGAATGTATTTTAGATCACTGAATCCGCGCACCTCACGGTTTGCGAAGTAGTTATAGCGTATTAAAGAAGCTTTACAGCCGAAACTTGCGACCCGCTCCAGGCGAAAGGTCGACCAGGTAACGAGTACCATTGGGATTTGGGCAGGACAGTGGAAAGTTCCTAAATCTGAAGGGCTATACTCTTGTCTTTTTAATGCTATCATGCGGATCATTAAATAAGGTACCACTAATGAAGCTATAATTATTTTCTCATTATATTTTATTATCTAGCACTATCAGTTAGTCAGTTTGTGTACATGAGTATTTAGAAGCACCTTTTTTTAGGACAACAATAAAAACTTGATCTTATTAGATGTCTAACCGGAGGGCGGCAGGATAAACGTGTTTAGAGTTTCTTCAAGGGCCTATAAAATAGGATGGCAACTATACAAACAACTATTAACCATAATATTACGTTATTTTTCTTAATTACCTCTAGCTTATTTTCCTGATGATTAATAGGTAATGAAAATTTCTGCCGACGCTCAGATTCGAATGACTCTGGCAGCATGCTTCCGATTTAAATTTACCGAAGTTACTATATTTACTATTTGTCTACCTATTTCAACAGCTTACGTATTGGCAATGGTAAAATAGACAAGTCTTTCTATCAGAAGACGGCTTTCAAAAGAAATGAAAACGACTGAAATTCGAAAATGATGAAAAATTTAGCAGCTTCCAGGAGTTATAGGGATACAGAACATAGCAAGAAGTGAACATGCCTATGGCCTAAATAATGGCCAGTATAATAATAGGTATATATTCAGAACCTACGACATCGTTAACCAATGATGAAGTGGAATTCAGAAGAATGAGGTCGCAGTGCACTTGAACAGCTGAGCTCTATCCAGCCGAACTTCGCTGTTCCTTTGTTAACCTAATATAGTTAATCGGCACATGCTGAGGGGACTTCTGTTGATTTTTTTGTTCATTACTACCGCATTTTATCGGTGTTTAACCAACGCAAAGAGTGTTTGGTCAAGTATGGCCTTAGCTATTTCGGACCTTAAGAAAATTCCTTTTTTCCCGAAAACCTATTAGTTATCATAAAACCTATTACCTTAAACCTATTAGCATTTTGAATTCTTTATTGTTAAAACAGTGCCATTGTCCCTTTTTTTTTTTTCTTCATGTCATGGCTTCCCAGCCGCGCAAAAGCAACGCGCTGTCTTGCATCTGGCTGAAATTTTCGCGGCGAGATGTTGCCAAACATCGAGAAATTGTAAAATAATTAAACACAAAAGTAATTTAGTTTCTCGACATTTACTTAGTTATTTCGTGAATTAGAAGGGGTCTCATTTCCAGTTTGCCGTTAGAACAGAAAAACTTCATGGAAGAAATGAGTGTTTAAATTAGGTTAAAATTTAAATTTATTATCAGTATCTGTTGCTTCCATATTATGAACAGATTTTTCAACAAATCATCGTTCATGTTCAATCATATGCCTTTGGACAAGGGCATATTTGTACCATTTTCCTTTGCCAAGACCAACACAGCGTTTTACCTTACTATTTCCGCAAACTTAGTTCAAAAAATTCACAACTATAACAGACTACGAAAGCTGCATAATGTCGATCACCGCTTATACGGGTCACAGTATACCCCACGAGGGTGACTTTTATGCGTCCCTTAAGATCGTATACGGTCTGTGGATTAAGGCAATAATTTCATGAACAAAATTTTGAAAATCGATCTAGGCCATGACCAACCTGAGATTTACAAAATATTTTATTTACGAGTTTTTTTACAATACAAGTTAAATGTAATACGGTTAACAAAAATATAGGTTAACTAAAAAAAAAAAAAAGGGAAAAAAAATGGGTTAACTGAAGTGAACCGTGTCGATATCGACAATCCAACCAAGAACTCTTAATTTAAACATTTCAATAAAGTAGTCAACTGCAATGAACTGATGGTCACGTGTTTGAAGACGCTGGAGAGATTCGACAAAAATCGCCGCTGTAAATACTAACGATGTCGCACCTCCTATTATCTCCGACCCTCATCTAGCTTGAGGTCGCCCTACAGTGACTTTTTTTTGTACATCTAGGTTCTGTTCTTGTTATTGCGTTGTGTTTATTTTTTTTTTACCTGGTTAGTGTGGTGCAGCGCGTTTACATCGCGGCTGCCCTCGCCGGAGTCCGGCTCTTGCACATCGGCCGTTGCTGCATTTGCCCCCGGTGGGTGGTCGTGTTCCGGTTGATTCTGGGGATTCGCCCTGTGGCTTTCGGAGTGAGCCGCGGCGGCAGCGGCTCGGGTGTTGTCAGGCTCGACTGACGGCCCTCCCGTCAGGATCTGTTCGCGATTGCTAGTCGGAATAGCCGCAGCCGGGATCTGTCCGCCGCGCTGCTGTAGCTGGAACTGCTGTTCTGATCTACCAGTGTGGCTAATCCCAGTGGCGGACAATGGAAGCGACAGTCATGGTGATTGCAGGGTCGTTGGCGCAGGGCTGAGCTCAGCCTCGGCAACCTCGTCGAGGATGTTGAGCTCAACCGAGATGGTACCCTGCGATTCGAGCGAGTCGGTACGCCGCTGTAAATCGGGAAAGAGAAAGACGGTTCCGCGGGAACCCCGACGGGATAACGACGAGTGACAACATAATGTAGCCGAGCCCCCGCAAACACCAGCTGACCAGCTCGCCGGCATGCTCTCCCTAAAATCAACCCGCCAAAAGGTCACTGTATTTGAAAGAAAAATTGACAATAGATGCACGACTCTACCCACGCTTGCTATAATATACAGAGTGTTCACTGAAGGGAACACAGTCAAATTACATAAAGACGGCGATTTTACATATATTTCCTTAGCTGTCTATTATTATCGTATAAATACACATTGAAGTAGTAAGTTGTTGTGCTTAAAAATAATCTAGCTGGCACACTTTTTAACACTGTGTAGATAGATACACAGATAAACATTACATCAGATGACACAGACCAAAATGTGCCTACGCCAGGTTTCGAACCCAGACGACCACATGGCCTTAATTCACCAGGCAAACACTTTCTTATTGCGCACCGTCGTGAAAACTGATCGTTTGATTGAATCGACTTACCCAAGACTTCCGTATGGCGAAGCGGATGATAGATGTGGGTGTCGGCTGGCCGACGATAAACAGGAGGAGTAACCGCTCTCAATTGATGACAGACCTGGAGAGACAAGCGAGGTGGCTACGCTCAGTGGAACAGGAAGCAAACGGGCAGGATGCCGCCTTGCCGACAATGTGTTCTGGGCTCCAGTAACATCTGCACAAGATGAAATAGCATTGGTAGTAACTGGAATAGGATTCAGTCCGGCCCCAGAACCCATCCCGCCTACACCATTACTTGTTCCTCTGGCGAGAATCGTTGTCAGATGACTTCCGCCGACGCTAGCCGCACAGCCGCCCACGCTAGAAGTGGTACCGAACCCGCTACCGGCAATCGCCGTCCCGCTAGTGCTCTGCTTGTTATTATCACTAATTCCGCTGTTTTGGATATGACTTTGTACTTGAAACGCCGAGATGGCTTGCTTCAGCGCGAGATAGCTGAGACGAGCGGCCATGAAGTCGATGTCCTGTGGAATCCCACACGTCTCACAAATCTTCCCACGTGTTTGGGTCTGGACACTGTGGCTAATATTACCTCGGCTCCCGACGCACGAGACAGCTTGCGCACCTGTGCCCAATCCGCCGCTGAGACGCTGACTCGCACTAAGACCCACCCGATTCGGTATCATACTGCCGGCGGTTATAGCAGAGGCCTGGTCAAAACCCGAGCCTGTCCCGGCTGAGGTGGGCACGCCGGCGGTGCCCGGGTGAGGCGTCGCGCCCGAAACGTCGGAAAACGTTGGAATCGAAACGTCTCCAATTATGGAGCCCATTGGACTAGGGCCCGCTGGCGCGGCTGCCAGCGCGATGACTGATCCACAATATGATGTCAATGAGAACGTATCCCTTAACTTCCGGTGGCCACCTCCGCCGCCTGTCGATTTTCGCCCATCACTCCCCAAACCTGAGCTAACAAACTCACGTTCAGTCTTCTTTAGCTTTTCCTTCAGATAAGCTACTTCGTGCTGTGAACGGTACAGAGAAACAAAAGCATTTTTAGAGAATTCACCCACCGTTTAGAAACAGTGAATAATAACGTTGTACGTTTAGTACGCAATAATAATCTACGTGGGATTTTTTCTTAATTTGCCATTCCTCATGTATTCTACCAATGAAGCAATCAAGCACAAACACGCCTTGCTTTTGTCTGTTCGTTCTGACATATGCCCACCTTCTTTTTAGGTACCCGTGCACTCACCTCGAGATCCTCCACTTTGAGGATGAGCACCTCTGATTTGTTCTCAGCTGTGTGTCGTTCCCGTTGCAGTTCAACCAGTTGCGTACATAGAACGCGGGTTCGAACTTCAACCAATAGTGTCACCAGGCGGGCACAACGAAGTAAACGAAATAAGATAATTAGTTGGAGTAGACGCCAGCCGCGGGCCGCAAGGGGTGGATGCATCCAGAACAACGTCCCTAAACACGCTACCGTTAACACCACGACGCAGTCCGCCATCTGTGAATGCCCATAACACGGTGCCAAGTACTACATTATCATCATGATTAGTAACAGGATTATCAGCATCATCGAAACGCGATTAAGGAAAGACCAGTAAAATGTACAACGAAGACACAACGACTCCGAACACGAAAGAGACCCAGAACCTCGCCTACCATTTTGATTTTTACCATTCTCTTTGCCAATATGATTTTTTTGAAAAACGTAGAACAAAGATCTATTCGAATATTTTGTGCTTTACTAAACTTGCTATAGGACAAAGTATGTAGAACGCAATATTTGCTCTTTGTACCGGAAGCACGAGTATAAAGATAGATTGAAATAACATTCTGTTTAAATTAAACTCCCTGAAACGGTATTAGATCCATTGGATTGAGCGCTAATATGGCAATACGGCCGATAGTAGGTGAGCTTTTGAGAACGTAAGATAATTAATTCAAAAGAAGATACTGAATGTTATGTCCTTCCTCAAACAATTTTAGAGTCATAATGTAAAAATCCATGCTAACAGTCAGGTCCCATTCAGACAGACTCGTCAGATGACAGAAAGCTGATTTAAAAGGAAAATTACTAAATATATTAAATTAAATTAAAAACATTAAAAAATAAGCATCAATATTAATCAAGCCGCCAGTTCACGGGGCCGTCTCGATTCATGTATATGTATCGTTTTGGATTCCAAGCAAAGGAGTCACGATACCAAATATTCATAGTGGACATTTATTGGCTATTTACCTCAACGAAGTCGGTGTAGAAACGGTTTCCGCCAGCGACAAGTTTGAGCACCATTTCGATGATGAACAACGCTCCGATAACGAGCGACATAGAGCCTAGAGCTGCCCTTACAAGCATCTGATCTGGGAACTCCGATGAGCTTGTCCCGGTTTCACCAACGTCGACGGCAGAACTTGGTTCCCTGGTTGTACCGGGAACAGGTAGGAGCGATATCGCATTCGCAGGACCGGCTACCAGCAATCTGCAGCTCGCGTTTCGCTCCGCTGCTAACATCCTGGCGTCCTGGGGCTCTGCCAGTAAAATCGATAGCCGTGTTAGTTTCACGATCGCACAGTTACGTCCAACTATGATAGTTCATCTTTACGTTTGTTTGAACTCCCAGCTGATGTGCCGATTATGGCACAAATTTTTCCGAAACATCGTGCCATTATCACGTTCGACGTCAAGCCCGGGTCCAGACAGCTGGTTTATATCTGGATATATAGAACTAGCATCAGATAGGCAATGGCGTATAACAATATTGCAATAAGTTGGCATCAATGGAAAGTGTTGTCGAATTGATGGGTACAAGTGTTATGTAAAGCTGTCAAAGACAGCAGAAAAACGAAAAATTCGGTTTAGTTTGGCAAGAAATGCCGCAAGGAAACTGTGACGAATACTATTTCTGTATCGCTATTTCTAATGGAGTAGCGTTGCACCGAATTGGTCTTCAATTCGGATCACGTTTTTAGGTGGAGTTCTTCCAAGGCTTTGCTAAGATTAGGCACGTCGAACTTTATGTTTAAGTATTCGAGGCTGTTACCGTATAGGGTTCTTTTGTTTTGAAACGAGTTCGTATTGTGCCTCTATATATACACACATTACACAAAAGAACTATTACTAACAATCGGCACAAACAGATTTGATCGTTTTCATTAGCGATTCCTCTTAACCTATATTTGATCTCATCTCGTATAATGTGCGTTATGCCTTATCCGTCAGCTTGAAGACACGGACTAACGAGAAAAACGTAGCTATTGTTCAATTATTTTTTTCTTTCTGCTTTCTCATCGAAACGTTAAAAAACTCACTTTATAATAAGATATCGACCTCCCTAATATCTGGCTTTGAATAGTTCCTTTAGCAGCAGCTGTTATTTAGGCGTCTCTTATGAAATTCCTATTTCAATGAGGTGAATCACTTTCGATCTTTCTTCGTTTAGCCGTACTCGTTTACATTGAAACTGTCTTACGTTTAAAGTGAATTGTACTGGATGTGTATTGCTAATTCTAAATTCTAATGATAGTTCTTTATAAAAATAAAATAGACGTGTATAGTATATACAGATGATACTTATATATACTTATCTATGTACCGACCCTGAATGAAGCTGAGGTCGAAGAGAGCGAGTGCAATAACAATAAAGGCTTCGATGGCAGACAGCAGGACGACAAAGGCCGTCACCCACCAGCTGCCCAAACCGGACCATACCTGCTCGCGCAAGCTCCTGCGAATGGAAAATCCAGCAGTGAAAGAAGTTGCCTTCGTCAAAATCAGAATAGACATCACGCCAAGTGGTTAATAAAAGCTTTTTTTTTTGGGCACACGCAATCAACTCTGACCAATTCTGACTGCTGATAACTTTTATCTGTCTGATACATCCAATCGTTAAAGAAGGACACAGTTGATTTCTAGAACTCATCTCTAGCTAATTATTATCTGTTGGTTGTAAAAATATAGTTTGCTAAATGAAGCGGAATCAGTATCCACTATTCATTGACAGGTCGGTAGATCGACACAGGCTCCGATAATGGAAACGTTTGTATTACATATACATTGTGTAGCTGATGGCTCATCCAATTAAATGCTTCCAAGAATCCAATAGTTTGCCTTTAATGCTTTAATTATTTTGTTGTGTATGCGATGTACAATCAGAAGCTCATACGACACTGTCTGGGTATCTGATCATTACGTGTATTCGACAGTCACACGGTTTCTATACTGTGTCCTTATCTCGAGCCTTGAACAGGGCTAACTTAAAGCCGAGAAACCAAAAGCAATTTGAAGTAGACGTCTTTGCTATGTCCTTCAACCGTTACTTTGAATAAATAGAGCCAATAGAACTTCGTAAATCCATCGAACAATCACTAAACAAGAAAAAGTATCCAGCTCTAATAACTTTTCGGCATTAAACTGATACACGCGTAATCAGGACAACATGAAGCTGGTGGGGATTCGAGCTTCTTATTATAGAAAAATTAAAATGTTGCACAATTGGTAAGGCTTGATTAATCTAGTTCAAACTTACTACAATTTTTAGTACGACTGTCAACGAGTGTTGTGAAATAGAATGTTCGATTTAACCGCACAGTATCTGCGAATGTTCAGTTACTGCAAGACCTAAAGGCCGAAACGATAACGTAGTGGCAGATCGACTAGATTATAGCCCTAGCAAAATGGTTGTCTTTTGCTGAAAGCAGGCCATTTAATCGAACGGCTAGGGATGGCACCGAACGTAAAACCGAAAACATTTAATTTTAACTTTTATTTTTGCAGTCATGGCGTCTTCGCAGAGAAGGACCGGAGTAAACCCTGAATCTGACACAACTAGGACGCATCGAAACAAAACGACATGTATAGTCTAGAATAGATATTTCTAGAGATATTTCTTGAGAAAATCTTGTCTGTGTTCGCTAAGGTTTAGCTAACATAAAATAACTTACCAGACTAGTTGGCTGAACGCATGAAGAATTGCTAGTCACTTCATAAATTAATGTAACAGAGTACCTCTATAATTAGAAAACCTCTCAGTTTAGAAAACTTAGAAAAGTTAGAAGCATGCAAACTGGAACTTTTTTTGTATGTTGTCTGTCGTATACACTGTTGATATCAAGTGAGAGAGCTCATTAATCGCAGCGTGGTATAAGATTCGCTTCCGATGGCTGGACCTGTTAGGATTACATCCACTAAACCTAAAGCTCATTCCCCAAAGTTTCACTCTTTGATAGCCCTGACCTTTAATAAGCGGTACATAGGACAAAACTTTAAGATTTACAATATATATATATATACATATATCTGTGAGGAAATCTTTGCTTCATTTGCGTAATATAGTAGCGATGGTCCTAGAAAAGCCGGCATAAGTCTAAAGTAAGTCCCTCAAAGCCAATCGTTAGTATACTTGCATATGGGCAGCGTTATTAATGGTATTGTGGGGTGTATTTCCATCAGGATGTATACTGAGGAATACGAGACGCAATGAACGGAATATCAATTAAAATACAGTACACAAATATGTACCTTTTCGCGGCTCGGCGGTCATCGTCGCCGGCAGTGGCATTGTGCTCAGCTGGCCTCTGGTCCCAAACAAGCGGATCGGAGTTTCTCATCAACTTCTCCTTACTGAAACCGATAACAAACAGTAGACACCACACAGTAAAATAATACCGTTAATGCCACTTGGACATTCTCATTACCGTAATCACCGTCATTATCATCACACACGTCACGTCACAATCATAGAATGATGAAAGCACGTACACGAGCAATACCATCGACCGTTCCTCTGAAATGATCGATCCATACCGTTATGATAATGTAATTAGGTTGATAGTGATAAAAGCCGGATTTTTAAACAGATTGACGCAAAAAATCGCGTGACTGCACATATTCTGTAATAATCAGCTAGCTATTTTATGTGCGTCGCGCGGTCTCGCAGTTGCCTACATATCACTTTCAGAAAAAACTAAAGCCTGCACTATATAGCAGGGGCAATTATTAAATGAAATATGTATTACCCTATTCAGAACGGCTCAGGTAAGAATGCGCGATATAAAGCGAACGATCTATTGAATCATCTAGGTTCTTTGCGTTTCTTTCGAACCGGCCTGGTCCTTTCCATAGAATATGTATATGTCGCCGCTTTTCCAACAGTTTCACCTTTTTCGTTTTAGCAATTTGTCAATTTTCAAGATATAGAAAATTATCCAGAATCGTACTATCGTCACAGCACTAAAAAGAAAGTCAGATGTGGATGGCTGCACTGATAGCGTTAAGATTAACCGAGGTGTCTCGCCAGAACTTTATCCTATTGAGTCTGACGAGTTGATATGGCCTAAAACTACTTATCTTAAAATTCGTTGGGAGTGCTATGTGGTGAGTCGAGAAGGCCGGATGAAGATTAAGGATACTGCCGCCGGCGCGCTTTGAGTCTCTACCAACGATTCGTCTGCGAGCAGCGTTGGAAAGCCGCCTTGAATAAGGGTCTAATATCGTTATATTCGTCCAAAACAAATCGTAACCGAAGCGAACTAGAATTCCCCATTCTTTACTCAGCTGTCAATAACACTTCACAAACTTTTTTCGCCCTTAGCTGGGCCTGCACAGCTAAACGCGTTGCTTATCAGCTGTCGTCTTCCAGCAGCTAACCACTTCGTATATATCTTTGACGGTGTACATTTCAATGATAAAGCCGTCCTATCATTTGGTCGAATTTTGGCCTAGAAGATGGCCTAAAGATGGTGCTTTCGTTTAAGATAAATCCGACCGCAATAGTCCAACCAATATAAGGTTAGATTTCCGAAATAAGTTCGGGCATTTTCTCAACGGGATAGTACCAATAATAAATACCTAAGTTAGTGTTCGTTATATCGTGGGTTCGCTTTATAGTATTACGGCGACGTGCCTATGCTGCTCTAAATTTATGTACACAATTTTATATGTTTTTTTCAACGTTTTGTAAATTATTCTCTTGGTAATTAAGACCTTTGGAAAGTAGAATAATGTATCTTGAAATGTGAGAATTTAGGCATTTTCGTAATCGAGGAGCGAAACAAGTTTACATGATAGAACCATGGGACCCAGAACTCCTTTGGACGTATATAGGGCCGCCGGTTAAGTAACCCGGTTTTGTTGACTTAACAATTACAGTACCCGTAATGAAAGGGAGATGCGATACCATTTAATAATCCATTGAGGAGGGTGCGACGCGTTTCGAAAGTAAGCTATAATGCATTCTGAATGCATACCTTTGACAAAGCGGCCAAGTGCTCTGGGTGACTGACAAGGCATCTCTTCAAAGATCTTCGTCAGTCAGCAAGGGGCCCTCGTTGGCTTATATCACATCTTTTTTGGAAAATTAATACAACAAATCATTAGAATACAAACGGAAACGTTGCCCTAACAGCTGTAAAAAAGCTTCTTCTATGGTTACTATGTCGTTTCATAGGTCTTTTGGAAAAATCTCGGTCAGGTGTTTGGGGATGAGTCCTTCGGGTAGGCAAGTCCTCATTCAGAAGAAGACGGTTGAAAATGATATAAAAACACTCGAGCCGACAAGTTGCGTCAATCAGCTGGAAAACGTGAAATAAGTTTGGGCAATGAGTAGGAAACATTGCGGCTATCTTATAGCTTTTCGAAGGAACGGGTCAGGTTTAGATGAATATAGTCTTGCAATCCGAAACACTTCTGAACACGCAGTCAACTAGATCAGCATATATATCAATCACATTAGTACTTGGCATCCATTCACACTCGCTTTACCATAGGTATTAACTTCGCGCGATTACATCGTGATTTAACTTTTAATTATTGGTTGCTTTAAAAAATTACACGATTCAGCTAATTATAAACCTGTCACTTCAACTTCCGGCTCGTACATTAGCAAGTTAGCTATCAAATCCTAGAATCGAACTTCCCGCCATTCGTTTCTGATTTCCCGTTTCAAACAATTATAAAGTTCAACAAGAAATACAGGATTATACTGCTGTGTCGTGTAGATTGTGCCACAGCTGAATTCATAGCAGAATCAGACCGTCTTCCAGTCCATTAATAGTTTCAGTAGACTCATCACAAGGTCTTAGTTGAGGCAGGATAAGTTACTAAGTTATAATCAAGCGGGTATATTATTCGCCTTCAGCTAGTGTTTCACCCATCAAGTTGTAAGTGGCTATACGTTACCCCCTAACTGCAAGTGGGGCTAATGTTTAAACAGAGCTCACGTAACCAAAACGTTACCAGCTATGCGTACCTGATGCGTAGCTTCTATTATATGACATAGATAACCGTAGGAAGATATCATGCATAACAAGGCCTAAATAAGGCGATAATCTTTCGTAGAAACTTCAGCCGAAGTTCATTCCAGCCAAGCGGGTACCTATACGACCTGTTGGTCGAAGAAGTTAGCGTCAATATATTCGCGCACCCGGTATATATACTGTATTATAAAATAATTTACCTTGCATTCAAGCGGTAGGTCCGAAGCAAAACGGTGCTTTTAGTGCATGGACGTGAATCTACTGCGTGCTAGACAAAGTACAGGACGGGGCTAAGAGCACAGCCAAAATGTGTGAATTTTGAAAAAATAAACGAGCTCAATTCTCTATTATCAAATCTCATAGACTTATTTACTATCATTATAAACTTTGTCAGCATAGCAGCTATGATAGACACAATAGTCCGAACTGATTTATTTTGTATTTTGAACTGATAAACACCGCGTGGCGTAAAGCTGATAGATGTTAAAAGAACGAAGTCGTGCCCGAGGTCCTCT
Source organism: Varroa jacobsoni (assembly GCF_002532875.2). Classification (NCBI taxonomy): domain Eukaryota; kingdom Metazoa; phylum Arthropoda; class Arachnida; order Mesostigmata; family Varroidae; genus Varroa; species Varroa jacobsoni. The sequence goes on along the minus strand of NW_019213969.1, from coordinate 44,153 downwards.
CCTTGCAAGCCTGATGCAAATTGCTTTCCTAAGCCTGCTTGTTCTCTCCAGGGGTACCATTTTCCGCCAGTGCGTACACTGACAAAACTACAAGAGCATGAAGAAAAGCAAATTTGACATTTTACAGCTATACCAAAACGCTAGCTCGGTGGCAATCATGATGATATTAACAAAAAGCCAATAATACGTGAGTGAACTGATCCGTTCAAGATTTCTTCCTGCATTTGTCTAGAGACGTATAAATGTACTAAATAATGAAAAAAACCCGATTGTTGTAACGAAGATCACGCTCATTTGTCCGGAACAACCATTCTATCTAGTTCAGTACGATAACTGCTCACTATTACTATCGTATCTTGCACCTCTGTTATAGATGATTATTTCGATGACATCGTTTCGACTATTAATCTATTGCATATTACAGATTTCAGCCTTAATTATTGATTTATACCGTGTGCGAGGTAATCAAGTGATAACTTCAGATTACATCGACTGGCACGCGTTACGTGACAGCCTCAGGCAAAATGGTTGATAAGGGATTCGTGGTCGTCCCCATAGTCCCCAACGTCTGCTTCGTTGTACGTAGAGACTGTGACTGTTCAGCCGCCGCACCTGCTCGGATAGTTGCATAGGCATCGCATTTGATACCGCCAGACGAAATGTATACTCTTTCCATTATATTGCTTATCCTACATGGACGAACACTTTGGCTAGGGTCGATCTCACACGGACCTTATTACATTCCACACAGACAGCTAGCTACCTAACAAGTTAGACAGCTTATAATCTGTGACCTTTTACATCTTCATTTTTTTGCTACGTACGAATCATTTACATAAGTATTGTTTTCAAGTCTAGTTTTAGGTTTTGCGTTGTCGTTAAGCTACTTCAGAGGGCTGACCCTTTTCAGCACAAACGAAGTGCCTAGGCGAGTTTCCAGCCCACATTACCTCCCGTGCTCGCTAGTTTAATAGCAAACACGTGACTACTGCTTCATTATGGAGACAGGATCTCATGGTATTGTAAGGTCTTCCCGTCGACCTATAACTGTCATATAATATTATATATCCTTCTTCGTAATGATATAATCGAACACCTTATATCCGGCGGAGGAAAGTGTTCGGTTAACAATGATAAAGGTCATGCTGACTACATTAAGAGTAATGAGTGCTGGCCCAAAGGAATTTTAATGAGATTTTTTCTTCTCAACATACACAGCCCCGAGTTCATCCGATAGAAAAGAGATAGAAATTGCTTTTATCAGCGTTTGAGCCACCTGGTGAACACTAAAAGTGAGCGAGAAAGTAGGTTGCAGGTGTATGTCGGATTGGGCCGCACCACCGCTTTCGATATTTTCAGTTGAAAAACTTGGCCTTCGAATAACCTTAAATAAATTGTGATAATGAGGATGTGTATACAGAAAATCGGGAAATTAGCGATCCCGCCGTCGTCAAAAACGAAAGATCTTGGCCATGAACTTGTAGTTCAGTTGACTTAAATAAAGGAAAAACTGTATAATCTTCTCAGCTTTTTAGCTCGTCCTACGCCGGTACGAAAATCGGCTATGTATGCCATAGCGCACTCTGCTTTCCCTAGATGGCCTGCTCGGGATTACGACGCTGGTTTTACGTGACGACGGCGGCGGCGGCGGCACATATAACGACAACGCCCAGGGGGGCAGTGAAATGGCCGACCACGGCAAAGGCTTCCCTATCGAATTACTGGAGAACGCCACCTGAAAATTCGAAAAACAAGTAGTAGCCGACGCCGCTAAACGCTTTGTGTTGATCGTTCATTTTTGGCGTCCAGCACTACTAATCAACTACGTCTGGCGCCGCTTCAACTCGCGTTCTTTCACTAAAGGGCAACATATTCGGTGTTTTTTTTGGCCTGTCGGCGTCTCGGTTCGTGTTCGCTGTGTTATTGTCGCTGCGATTTTTTGTTGTCGTATCCAGACACGTTCGACTAATCTTTGAGGTAACCAAGTTCTGGGTCCTGGTGTGGCACGTTGCATCCGTTCTTGCCGGCTCTGAAGTATTGCGTGCACACGCATTCAACATGCGCCGCGTATTTAACGGGCATTAAAATTGAATGCAGAATACTGGGCAAAACATATAGCTAGTAGATCACTTTGTAAAATTTTGATTTAACGACGACGACGAAAGTTGTCGTCTGCTTCACCTTGTCGCAAATACAGATGTCTAAAGACATCTGTATAATAATGTACGAGATAATGCAGCTCTGAACAACATCGGGGTTTCAGCGGGGGATCCGGTTGGATATCTAACAGTTGTCAACGGCTACGACCGACGCAGCAGTTTGCTGGACGTCTTAAATTGAAATTTACGTTTTTATACAATTTTTACAGTGAAGCGCACCTTCATTTAGTATGATAGGGCCGTGAAGCATTTAGCAGGATACTCATTCATTCGACTGTTACTTATTATACTTCGTAAGCAATTCGTGGCTGTCTTGAGAGACTGGGTGTTGAAAATAATTAGATGCTTAGGTATATTTAATTAACGTAAGCTATGACACATAAATTGAGGACGGTTATTGATCCAGATAGACTGCCTTCTAATGTTTTAATTAATTCCAGCTCAGAGTGGTTCACCTCAATGAGGAAGTAATGGCCAGTGGATCAACATTCACGTAACTGAACAAGTTTGCCATCTGCGAGCGCCTTGTTACGCTATGTTGTATGACATCATTACATATAAACGTTTAAGATTTCGAGTCCTGTGATCGCTGAAGGTTGTACTTCAATTATATATTATAACATGTTGTTATATATCGATTAAAAGTTCCTGCACCCGAAATTGAACGAACGAACAAATTCATGGTCACCGACAACGACAGGTCGAAAAGGCCGTATCGCTGACAAAAAGTTCAGACAAGTCCAAACTGGGATTTATTACAAAATTTTCCCGCCTCTGTATTGCGAAGCTGTCTATGGCAGGAGTTCAAAGCTTTCAACAGAGGTATAACCAGTGAGCGCGTTAAGAAAAAAAAAAACACTAGATTATCTACCTGCAACTAAATGAGTCATCCTTATGGCTAGTATAGCCTTATTGATTTCCAAAAGGTACCGATCGACTATATAGGAATCCTACGATTGTAGCTGTTCTATGAGTAAACAGGACAACTGGTTACGCCAGTCCCTACGAATTCAACTCTTCTCGACGATGAATGGCAACAAAACATTATAAAGTAGCTAATATGGACTTTACAGATATTGAACGAGCGCTATAACACGCAGCTCTCTAATCTCCGTAAAGTCCTCCATCGATATGATGCTAAACACGCACATTGAATTCGTTTCGATAGATATAATGAAGCTTCAATATGGACGCTCAGTTCCAGCAATTACCTATATGGGTCGAAAATAAGATATTTAGATGTCGCATATAATGATTTAAGGTCGATGATTTTCGGTTCATAGATTTATGTATGGATCGCTAAAGTTCTAAGTGTTGAATACTTCTTCGCCGTCTGCTGGCAGTTCGATTAATATATGCATGCTCATAACAAATATCAAACGAGTACCGAAATGGTTCGTCTTCTTTAGCGCTATTAGAGTTCCCAGGTTGTCACGCGCCCTGTTTAGCCCATTGCTTTGCTACCTAGTATTAGAACGCTTCGTAAACGAAAGACACAGGACAGCAAAAGGTCCCAGGCGGTGTCGGACTTTAAACTGTGTCTTTCTTTACCGTATTCGCCTTGTTCAACCTGAAATATTTATGAGTCGCACCCGTTTTGTCTGTCGGCCGTCACGAAAGGCTTGCTAGGGGGCAAGACGATTAGAATTTCTGCGAACGCTGCAGCGGTTGCTTTGCTATCGAAAAACGTGTTGGGTTAGAATCCTGGGTTCGAGGCCCGTTTATAGGGCAGGGGAGCGAAGGCTTTAGTAAAAATGTGTTTCGACATAGCGTCCAGTTAACGCGCTTGTGAAGTTCGCTCACAAAGCGTGAATTTTATAAGCACCATTTGGCCAAGTTCGTATCGAAAGATGGGGAGCTAAATGAACTCGTAGTTCGTAACGTTGATGACGATGGTATTTGTTGACGTCATTTTTTGATCTGCTCGCATGGAATCGATTTCTAAGCCTCAGTAAGTACGATGCCAAAAATTTATTATTAATGCGAAGCTTGCTAAAAATGCGTCTTTTTTGTTTACCCTTCTCTTCGACGTAGAAATAGAATTATAGAACAGACGTCCCTTCTAGCTCCGAATAAAAATTCTGCTAGCCTAAACGAAACTTCGAGCCCGCAATATCATCTACAATTTGTTTATAGAATATTATTACTTGCTACAACGAGAATTGGTTTTTAAACTTATGTGATAAACAAACTGGTTCGCCCGTCTGCGACAATAAACACAATGAAACATTGAAAAACAGGCTAAATCGGTAAAAACATTGCGAATAAATGCAGACGTGTTCATCCATGTAGCATTTGGCAGTGTGGTCACCATGAACCGCTGTGATTATCATTTCACGCGACGTATAGGGTACGCCCAAGATGGTGTTCTCCGCCGATGTAAGACAATTAAAATACACAAACCCGCGCTGGCTGGAACGGCGGTGTAGCTAGTCGTACAATATTTTACTTATTTAGCATAACTGACTCTTCTTACAGATATTTTTGGTCAAATTTTTTGCATATAAGTAGGTGCTGAGAGTCACTTTTTTGGGTACACCAAGAAGGACGCGCATCGGCCATCGAGGCTATGTCCTTTTCTTGCTGCTGAAGTGCTATTGATTCTGAGTAGGTTAGAAAAATTGCGAAAGGAAATCTCATGGTCCATTATAAATTGCCAACCTGTAAATCGTACATTTCTTAGGCATGTTCGCATGATAAAGTGCAATATATTTTTGCCGTCTACGACGCTATTATTGAACCCAAGCCAACCCCCTACAAGGGCAAATAAGATCATTTGAAAAAGTGCCCGATGGCACGATCTTTCTCTGATCTGTGACTGATCGATGCTGAATAAGAGACCACGTTGTGTTAAGCATTTTCCAAATAGATTTTTACTGTTCATAGCGCATCTGGTTTATATATGCACCAGCAGTTTTTCGCAAGCTCGATTTCAAACTACAGGAATTATTACTATCTTGTTCAGCGGCTAGAACCACCATAGTTGACTGTAGTAAGCGTTCTTCCATTATTTGTTGTGGCAAAATCCCAGCAAGGTTTGCTACAGACAGTGGTAGCAAGGAGGCAAATCTCAAATTACGAACGCACTTGCTGAGTCTAGACATTTCCTCACAGACTTGTCTGTGCCAACACTTACCAAAATGGGAAGTAACTTTTGTTCAACTTAGCTTTGTTTGCAAGAATTAATTGACATCACTGTCAGCACTCCTCGGGACACAGTCATATACAGGTAGAAGCTGACAATATTATGCACACCCTCGTAGCAAGCCGATTGGATTAGCTCGATATCCACATCTATAATCACTTCAAGATAGGTATCAAGTCCATCTTATTTCCGATACCAACCACGGCAGCGAATCATAGCGTAACTTCTCCTTGGATTTTTCAGTTTGTCTCCTAATACAAGTCAATCTCTGCCACTGACATCAATGATACACGACAGAGACACGATACACGATAGATTTATGGCAGCTTTTACCTTATTTTTGCCCTGCAATAACCGCTTTCGTTTAGAGGCCTCACTCATCAGCACTTACAATGCGCTGAAGTGTCCAAATCGCGATTTTCCCTCCCGGTCTTCCCTCCTATCCGAACAGATCAAGCCAAACGGACATTAGCTTAGGTTTGCCCGCATGAAGTCTTCGTTGGCCTGAATAGAGCCGATGGCCGGACGCTTGTCTTTCGCAGTAATGACACTTGTAAACCGCCACGCTAGAATCATTATCGAGTGTCAGCATCGATACCATCTCGGTTGCGTGGCTGCGAACAGCTTTTTTTTTTTGTTTCCCATTTGAAGTGTCGGTGTTATGCTAACGATCTGCTGTTTAGGCCCATGACGTTTGTAGATCTATTAAAAATAACTAGGCCAAATGCTACGTGAGCATAATTAACCAGCGAACAAAGCATAGCTGAGTAAACGTCCTTTAAACTTAGCCATATACTAACTTATGTACGTCTAGGTGTCATAGATAATCTGTGATATCAATGGTAAATGGTAGCTGGCGTGAAGTATATTTAATTCATTTGTTGACGGCACCGTCCTGCAGTACAACGAATACCAGTAGACGGTACAGTCTAGCCAGCTAACACCGCTCGTTTAGTTCTATTTTGTTCGCTAGTCCGTTTCAAACTGTCTAGCGGTCGACGTTGTTTTTGTTAGCCTAAGTCAACGGACGGTACGCATATAATCGGTTTTGAAGAGCCTTAACGACAAATCATCGCCCTTACGTGCTCAAAGCACACATTCGCTGATAACAACCTAATCTGTTTCGTTCGCATGCGTTGCGTGCAATTAGGCATGCATTGACTCCTCCGGGTCGATTTAGGAGAGAGACAATCGCTGGAAGCCGGAAAAACTGGACACCGCTTTATTTAGAAGCAATATCGCTTTTGGGGTTGCCGACAGATTAAGAAAATCCGCTAAAAACAACGTCTGCAAAAAGAAATGCCATAAATTATACTATGTAATAATTTGATTTTAGGCAAACAGATATTTTCTTTAGTGAACCTCTAGGAAAGCTTCGCCTCATCGGTTAGCAGTTGAATCTATTCGTCTGAATTTGCATGTTCCTTTACGCACACAGGCCAAGAAGCTGTCGATGTTTGTAGGCTGTTTCAAACACTGGGTGAACGCATTGTAATGTTTAGTCCTCGGACATTTGTCTCTCTGTCAACTATGGGCGATATTAAAAAAGTTAATGGGACTAGGTTTAATGGAATAATCATTTCCTCTGTCACCGAAGAATTCGGCTTCGTTTTAACATCTGTCGAGCTAAGGCAACCAGGCTCATCGCGTTTATAGAAACTGAGGCATAGATTAACAGAGAGAATTTGACAGGATCTCTTGACACTACATACAATAAAAACACTCGTGTCTCTATGATAAAATACTATAGTAAAAATTGCGAACGATGCATTGTTTTTTTATAGTGTCGGCTCGCTACCCGATAATTCGTAATGCTGGTTAGAGGGTTTGTTTCTTGTGCTATGCATATGTTTGCTGCTGTAATCTCTACATAATGAATTTTCTCTTCTTTTTAGTGACCAATTCGCAAGTCTGTCCTGGCCGCGTGATTGCCGGAAGTCCTCAATAGGTGCTCTTACATCGTCACGCTTGAGGCGTTCAGAGGCCTTTAGAGCAAAGGTCCGTAAAGGAACACTGTACACAACTGGATTGAGTAGCTTCAAGGGACTCTAGTTCCAGTTCCTGCTGCTGCAGTTGTTCCATTCTATAATTCTAAAATCAACAGATAGCGATAATTGACAACAACATTTACTTTGCCGTATATAATATATAAAATAATAATATATTAGTTACAGTACAGCTGTCCGTCATAGGAGTAGATCCACGGGGTAACTATACTGCGGAAATTATACTCGAATAACTCCAGCAATTTTCCTAACGGCTTCCCTTGCCTGCTGCATACGACACGACACCTCTCCTGCTTCCCAATTCCCCATCCACGTTCGCCGTAGCCACACGCCGACAGCAGATTTTTAATCAGGAATACAAATAGATAATTGCGTGGATCGGGGCTCGGTGAATCGAACTCGTACTTGTCAACATAGCTCTTGTTATTGTAGATGGTATTAGCGTAACGTCCTCTTCTTTTCCCGTCCTTTCACACGACAACGTACGCACGTCACGAGCTGCTCCAACAGACCCCTGAATTAGGCTTACACGCTAACTGCTTCATTGTCCCCTAGCTAGTACCGGAATTATGTGACCTCTACAGGTGGCGCACGATGTCGAATAACCCGAAAAAGAAAAACAGAGGATAAAGTGGTCGCCGTTTACAGCTTGTCAGCACAGAAGCTGCAATGCACTCTGCTGCTCCTAGTCCCGCCTACGATGCCGTTCATAACCATTCCAGCCGCAGTCTCAAAATAGACAAACCTGTCATCCTCTCATCTTTGTTATCCGTTGCATACGATGCCAATATGTACAACTATCATAAACACGAAGTGAACTATTGGACTACACAGGTCAAACTACGCGAGGCCGTACCTTAATTGCAGGTTGTATAAGCGGATCGTCACAGGAGCTGCAACAGCTCGGCATGCTCACAACCAAGTCGGCCAAGACTTTTGCAACGATAGCCTACACTTTCCAGGACATATCATTTAACGGTTCATGTAATACTACTATTGGAGTCGTTTCAATTAGATACACGCACGATGACCTCATCATTGGACAATTGCAAGGGATGCACATAGACAGATGTGTGCCGCCTAATGTGCAACCCATGCGAATTAGTAAGTTTTAACTGTTTCTCCTGTTTATACGCACAATGTGTGAAAGGCTCTATTAAGCGAGGCGAAAATCGCTTTACATGCCTCGACAATCAGATCAGCGACGGTTGGCGTACTCCGTCGCAATTGCACAATACTTGCTCATGTAACGCACCTACCTCATCGAGTACCCCTGCCAAATGTTACTCTTAAACTTATGCTGGGGCCAACAATCAATTCTCTCGAAATTAACAGAAAATTTCTTTTATTCCATAGGATAACTATTCTGTTCGCTATTGGTTATCGAGAACGCTACCAATGTTCGCACCCAACTCTGAGATACAGGGACAGCATAATTTGCTCTAGCTACTTCTATTCCTGATTAAAAACGACGGCAAACGCGTAAAAAAAGGATATGGAGATAGGTACGGTGGTACCGCCCTCGTCATTGCTACGACCGCAAGGGGCGAACTGCTGAATTACGCCGTTGCGATAACAAGAAACTCCAAACATTCCTTTGGTAGCTATGTCCATTGCCGTTGAACGCAACGAGTTCACGAGGGGAACAACAGAAAACGATGAAAAATGGAAGGCAGGGCGAAAAATAGGCTTGCGAGGCGCTACTTGTCCGGTGCGCTCAACATGCACGAGTGTTGGCCACGCCTTTCTCGAAAACAGTGGTTCTCCTTTTGAAAGCGAAGAGAAAATTTTAAATTCGTAAAGGCCAAGTAAAACAAGGAACACTTTGTATAGAACACAATAGATCTGGGAACAACTGCGTTACCTCGAAAGTTTAGCAATAATGTGTTCTGTTTACTAGCAGTAGGGCATTAATGCCCAAGAGCGACGATTAATAGTACACAAAACACGAAACAATTTAGTTGAAAAAAGAACAAAAATTATTAAAATTAATCATTACAAGGGCATATTGTCATCGTTAAAAACGCTACCAATCCATAGATGACGGTCCTTGCAATTGTATATACATATAACTTCTATCACGAATCATTGAAATTTCTTTCTTTATAAGACTGCAGATAACCAAACTACAACGGTTTAAGACGCTTTTGGTGAATTCTCGCGACTTCGTGACCCGATATGCCACAGGGTTGCCTTCCTTGGCTCGAACGAAGTAACTCAGAGTAAAAGAGGCAGCTGCATTATCGTCCCGGAGCACGAAGCTGCAACCGCGCCGGAAATGCTCCCCGGAAAGCTTTATAGTAGTAAACGTATTGGCATGGGTAAATTGCGTAATAACATAGGATTTCTGTCGGAAATGTGATTATTCCTGTTATTATAGCGCCGCCATGCAATACAGGCCAGGTTTTTACAGGACCTCGATGAGCCTCCTGTAATTGCCTAAGAGGAGGCGCAGACTGTGACAGTGAGTGGCCGCGTGTCGACCTAGACTTTGCCAAACTCCATAGTTAGACATAGTTGCCATAGTTAGACAATGATTGGACGATCAACGATTTTCTCTTGTATCTGTTGTACGTTTATCTTAAAACACCAATTGTACTTGTTCATCATACAATATCAAACAGATAGAAACGAACAAATATTGAATATTGAATCAACGTCGTTTCTAGACAAAACCCGTAATGACATTTTAACTTCTGCGTCGGTGCAGACGAGACTAATATTCATTATGCCTTTAATAACGTACACACGAACAAACAGAAACAACCAGGGAATACTGCTTCTTTTTGTGCACAAGCAGTACCATATTTGCATTATATTTCATATTAACAATTAATTACTCCGCTGAATAACAGACGTGTATTATTGTGATGATATTTAGAGATTTACTTCATGCATCTGTCCAGTGTCTTGTAAGTGCGATCACGGACTTTGTCAGGTCATCAACAGGCACCGCTCATATATCGACGTGATGCTTGCCACTTGTTCCTTCGTTTAATAGCCAGCTTTTAGAGTGCGAACAGCCGCTATCTACAGTGGCCCTCGGTAGGCTGTTTCCGCTCTTGGAGAAGCTAGACTCAGAACAAGTCAGACGTCATCGATCGAAGGTTTTGGGGACCGAACACTATGATACACGTCCACTACTCTGGCTCAGAACCACTGCTTCAACTCTAGGCCTAACTGTCAAGTGCCAAAGAATCTTGCGCACTCACCGAAACAATGGCGGTGGTATCAGTAGCGGGAACGCTAAAGAATATCGGAAACGCGCACATAATTAATTTCCTCGAATCGCTGTTGTACGGGAACTAATAATGCGCGTTGAGGCAACGAGAAGGCAAGAGTTTGACCATTATCGAGGGCAATAGGGTGGCTGACCTAGCCTATATATAGCCTAACTGGCAAGGCTAAGCAAACTTAGTTATCCTCATCTTTGTTGTGGTCTGTCGTTATGCTAGTTACTGTCATATGTATGTATGTATGTATGTATATAAATGCAACTGAAAAAACCAATAATGGTCATAATTAAGCTAGAGAAGCCAACCGAAAGGATTTAGACTTCTAAGAGTATTCGAAGAGGCACGAAGCACAGAGAGCTGTTCCTCTCGGTGAACCAGTTATTTAAATACTGCAGGGCAGTTGGCGTCGTTCGTAATAGTTAATTTGGCAGTGTGGCGTGAATTACAACTTAGGTACTATTTCCAAAAACTTGTATTCTTGACAAAAGCAAATAGATTATGTTTATTCGGTTTGTTAAATTAACTTAGCCTTATCTGTTTTGTTAGACAAAAAACATGACGAAGCCCGGGAACAAGCTACCTTTCTTCTCTCATTTGCTGTAGTTTCTATTTCTGCACGAACCCGATGAAGATTGAACCAGCTGCAATCATCAACGAGAATCCAGTATTATCATATTGTTATTGTGTGTCTGCATAATATTATATGCACATATTAACTTTGACAGGCTGCCGGCCAGCTGTGGCATTTTGATACAAGGCAAGACGCGCAAAAACCCATCTACGGAGTTGGCAAGGATGTGCTCGTAAACTAAATACTAGTTTTCTACCTGTCGAATACATATCTGTCCTTGACATTCGACGATTTTACGTCTAGCAGTGGCCGGACCCGTGACGAACGGTCGGATAGGTTTTAATATTGAACCTTTTTCAGACCATAGCAAAATATAGTATCATTAACCTGTACCAGAGCAAATGTAAGTTGCGTGGCTAACTGCTATTTTGGTTGCCTAAAATTAAACAAATGTTCCTTCAAGTATACTACAATACTCTCGTACGTATGATAAGGCCGTTCTGTTCACGATTTCAGGGACTGGATTATTTATAAAACGTACAATTGAGCTTGCTCGGGGCTAGAGAGAAAAATCATGTTCCACTATAATTATTATTATCATCAATTTTGGAATTGTACTACAGCAGAGAAGTAACGTCAATGTTGCACTTGTGGAGCCCTTTCTTTTTGTTTTTTTTTTTTACTATTAAGCAATTACTATTGACAATACAGTCGGTAACATCGTGCAGTAAATTTCCATTATAGTTGACGCCTCTTTCTGAACGCTTCTTTTCACAAAATCAAAGAGGTCTACAAACAAATAAAATTATTATTAAACACATATACAGTACGTCATCGTCTATACGCCGAGCACTCCCCAAGCTTTGTTGCATTATACCCATGCAACTACCTGCACGGTTATATCAACTGCCCTAGAAATTAGCCAGCGCCCGAATACGGCGATCGTCTGCTGGAACAAAGACGCGCTTGTGTTCCATACGTAACTTTATATGTAGGAGGCTAGACATGAGACTTTTGCGCTCAATGGAAGACACCTTTTTTTTTCTTTATTCTTATGACAATAAGTTACGTACCCCTGTAACTATTGACGACTTTCTCTCATCTTTTCATCAAACGATGTCCGATACATCTTGTTTCCCGCGTCACGCAGGAGATTTTTTTTTGATCTACTAGTTGTATAGATTCAGAAGGACAAACTTATTCTATATTTCAATGAACTCATATCGTTACTAAACCACATACCAATCAACGAAACGAGAATCTGCTATGGATTAAAAATAGCAAAAGGTAACACAAAAGGTCGTTAATTATAAATATGGTCGGTGGACCAAGACCCTAAGTGAATAGGTTCCTTGAATGACTGATGTGGATACTTGTACAGCCGCTCTTCTATGACCTGCGACACAGCCGAACTGTAATTATTCATTGTACGCGCTTACATAGTCATACGAGTCCTTAGCCGCGATGACATCCTGTTTCCATAGCGGAGTGAAGACCTTGATGAATTACTATGAAGAGGAAGTTTCTAGATAAGAGCTTTGCATGCGGTTTGACGTACGCTCACTATACTCATTATTGTTCGCTCTGATAGATAACTATCTATAGAAAAATCTATTAAGAACGTACATAAGTCCGAGATTGTGTGCTTTCGGCTAATTGTTTCGGTTGCGATACTTCAGCCGCTTCGGCACGGCCCGATAATGGTTATTTGTACACCAAAAAGGGTCTGTGATGCAACACACAATCGAGGTACAAATTCCGCTCGTCTGACACGTTGTTACGCACAACTGTAACTGGAACTTAAAGCTATTATACTTTGGTCCTTGCCACTATTTCGATGGGTACGACAGTAAATTATTGGCACATTTCTTCGGCCGCCCTTCTTTCAAGCCGGTGCGGACGCCATTCGACATGTGGCAACAATTTGAATATATTCTCATAAAATTAAATTTAACAAATAGCAATAAAATCTATAGGGCCCGTTGTGAAACCCACAGATGCTTGAATTGGATTGCTGGTCGCAAACTTCCGCACCGTTGTGCTTTCATCATAGGGGAACGCTAAGCATTGAAGTCGGAAACAACTCTCAACACCGCTGCTAGTCGTATTAAACGCGAATGTTTAACATGGGGCCTGTGTGGCTCAGATCTAGTCGGAGGCTAAGGATTGAAAAACAGAGGAAGATAAACGCATATTTCAAGGACTGAATTTGTTTAGAGAATGATATCTGAATATAGTTCCCTCATTATGGCTCTAATGACGATCTAAATAGATTAAAAGGATAGTGAAAAAAGCTTTGAATACCGTTGTTGTTCTATGGGCTGTTGATTAGATAAAGGTAGTAGAACGGCGCCGAGAGGTTTTCTGGTCCTCAAGATTTAGGTTTTACCTATACTTCTTGTTATGCTTTGCTATTCAAACTACGGGGCTAGAATCTATCTGCTGAGCATGTTTAATTTTTTTTTAAGCACTAACTATTCGAGAAGTGGAGGCCTCTACACGACTAAAAAACGAATCTTAAGATTGGTGTGATGTGATTGTCCGCTTTAACGCAGTAGTACTTTATTTACCTATGAATAAGACCAGTCTATAAGTAAGTTGTGAAACCTGTTTATTAAGCCAACTACGCTGTCGTGACTCAGGCCCAAAGATCAGAACGTAGCTACGTTATCGTTGTTCGTTAATTTAACTGGCCACTGAAACTTCTCGAGCTTTTGTTAACGTCAGCTGCGTTAGCTGAACATTCTTTTCGGGTCCTTATCTATATGTGGTATTGTTAAATGGTATCTTCTTATAAGGACCGCTTCGGAACGGCGGCACAGGCACAGAACGTTATCACAAAAACATAAGGCAGTATCTATTGGAGATGCTGTAGCTGAAGGCTGACCAGAACCTGACATTACTACTACGAAAATAGCCACCAGGATAACCCACGAGCTTTAACGGCACCCAGATGTTCTCAAGTAGCCAATAATTATTTACCGAATCAAAGCGACTATTACTAATATTATATTCAGAATGCTTATTAAGGTTTATTGACACATCCAGCAAAAATAAGCTATCACCTCATCAGCCTCTGGTAATCCTAATTTTTTTTTATTATTTTATTAAAATGTTCAGCCGAAAACAAGCAACACTTGCGGCTTCAAGTCGGAAACTCGTAATTAAATTTGTATGACTGGCAGTAACGGCGAGCAGAAGTTCCCTCGAAAAACGCATGAAACGCAAGCTAATTTACTATCGTATATGTAATGCGATATAAACAGAATCGAATTATCCTTCTCCAGCCATTATCGGGACACTTATTAAATAAAAGTCTATGAATTTCGTTTTTTCCTTACGATTATACGTCCATACGATTAATTTCTTTACATGCACATGCGTCTTAGGTAGTGCTTACGTTGAGCTGAGCTTCCACTGAAGCAAGCTTACCAATCCGAATGGAGGGAGTCGACAAGAGACTTCGCATGAGAGTGCAATGGTAGAACGACAACAAGACTTTAGTAACGTTTAGGACTTCGGGCCGACCAGCCCTTACGTCTAACGATATATTGCATACGAATCGGCCCGTAACTATGGCTGGAAGGGGGGATCTAGGCCATAGCTCGTGCGTGACCGGGTTGCACTGGATAAATTTCATACAGAAATACCAGCGGCCATGAGGCCTCAATAAGGCAAGCGATGCTCGCGGGTCAATCGTCGTTGGACGTTCGGGTAAGCACAGACAGACCACAATATCGACCACATTTCCTTGACGCACATACTTTTCAATAAGTGTCTTGGTTTTATATACTTAAATAAAATATTTTTTCGTCCCGCTGGAGCTCACGCACGTGCTGAAGCAACGCACATTGACGCATATCCGGAATATGGAAGACCTACATTTGCTTATAAGCTCTTCATCTAATAGTTAACCTTTCGGAGAACATCGCACAGCCGAAACACTTTCTGTTTCTGTGTTTGTCGGCTCGATCGCAAGAGTTTTTTTTTGGGCCGAAGGAAGTCGTTATGTATAGCCGAATTACCGGTCAAGCTCGTCAGCGAAAACATTATTGACAATGGAAGTTAATACTATTTAACTGAACGTTACGGAAAGAACTAGTGACAAAAGATAATGAATATAGATCCATGCTGCTGAACTTTGCCTTTATGTGGGTGATCTTACAGAAATAATGTAGTGGATATCATGTGTTCTTCTTCATTGTCGGTGGTTTGTTATTTTATGGTTCCTAGCTGTCCTAGAAGTCCTAAAAGGTTATAACTTTCACTATCATTTTGATTTGGTGCAGACGTGTATATAGGAACGCCCCAGGGTTAAGAAGGAAGATACTTCAAACATCGGCATTTATTTATTGCTCCTCGTTACAACAATGTTGTTGCTCATCTATGGGAGTTATGTAATAAATATACAGTTTATGGTATAAGTCCCATAACAGTATAACCAAGGCTTAGCTCAACTGTTTTTTACATTTACAGCCACAGTCATTGTAATAAGTCATTGTAACAGAATGATAACAACGGATTGGCTTGAGGAAGAAATAATAAAAGGTAGATAAATAATGTGATTTCGTACTTTAGCAACATCAATTTGACATTTTCGCAAATTTTTGTTTAAATAAATGCTTAAATTATCTATACTTCTACTATTCTTGTTTTTTTTTTTTGGTAGTATTTGCTAGTCTGATGTCCACTCGATGGAGCCAGTGTAACAACTATAACTTCCCGCAGAAATGAGCGCCTACCTTTTCACGCAGTTGCAGAGGCGACTTCTTTATTGCTTCAAATCTACTCCAAATGTAATAGTAATCATAATATTAGGTTCTGATTTACCTGCAATAAATAGCCAGTAAAAGCATGACTGAAGGCTCTATCGACGTGTGCAATAACTGGTCCTATTTACAAAATTATAAATGCGTGCTTTACATTCATGTAAAAAAAAAAATCGATTTGTCTGCATTTGAGAATAACCCGTGACTTTTTCAGGCACTTGATAGCGCTTGTCAGCGCTCAAAACGCGTTTATCGATTGAATTACAGCCCAAAAACACCTAAAACGACTTCTTTAAAATTACATGCGTCCATTTCCTTCAAGATGAAGGATGAAGTATTCCGAGATAGCACTACCCAAAAATCTTCAGCTGACAGTTAGCTGTTGTCTAATTTAGCGCTAGCCAAAGGGACGACTCCTGTACGATCGAGATGAGGCAGGCTGCACTTTCATCCTCGGCACTCGGTACGTGTTACTCAAAATTTCTAGTTCTCAGTAATTATGCCCGTACAATTTACAAAAATGAAAGGTAATGACCGTAGAGCAAATGTACCACGTCTGCTTGATGGAGATTCTGTATTGAAATCAATTTTCTATATGATAAGTCTTGTATCACTGTTGTGTTGGTTTCCTACCATTCATTGAAGAACGGGACAATTTGCGTGAGTAAAACAACCGCTTATTGTGACGACACCTAATGGTTACATAGCTCGCCTTTGAATAGTGTTTTGCTAGATCTGTGCTTTCACCAACAAAGATTAAAGGGTATATATCTGACAAATGGAATTACAGTATACGGACATATTAAATATATTATTGATTGTCCTAATAGCCTATAAACGACATGTAAACTGATCCGCTATGTGCCTGGAAAACACGCTCAGAAGATTCTTTTCTAGTTTCCACCGATCCATTCGAGTCACATTTAAACAAATCGATCTTTATTATAGAAATTTGTCAGGGCCTTCGTGCAGCAAACCAGCCATAGTATATTCTGGCTTCCAAGTCACCAGTTAATAGGGAGCATCCAGTTTACATTAGTGTTACCTGTGAGCTTGGCGCTTCAAATTCAGAGTTGTCTGTAGCCAAAAATCCATGAGAGTAGGTACCTTCTCAATCGGTGCTTAATTTATTTCGACATAAGTACCAAAGGGGGAAAAACAAATCGCTCGTGCAGCCTTGCCAAAAGATGCGTTAATAAGCAGAGACACAAACAAAGTGACACAGCGTTTGCTCTGATCGCCTGACCGTGTTGAGACACAGTCACCGTCTTCCCATTGGGATATAACGCCACAAGGACACATCGATTCCATTCGCGCGTATAGCCTACAATGAATTCGATTGTACGGTGACAGCTAAGTTAATTCCCGACGCTAAAACCCCGTGGTTTTCTCTAATTAGCAGTAACAACGACCACCAACTTTTAGCGTAACTCCCCGTCATCAGCCGACGCCTATCTGCACCCTGGTTCGGTCGTTTCTAAAACCCTAATGATTGTGTGACGTCTCTTCTGCTTGCTTTTACATCTCCTTCTCGTTTAATACCTTCTTTAAATACTGTCCTCTTTTTTTTCTTTTCTTTTTTCTAGGTATTGTGTACCCTGCTTGTATCTCACCTCCTGTTTTCAGATTGGGATGTCTTCTCTTGTTGTCGTTTGATTGAACAAACAACACCCGCCCACCGGACTGATCTTGCCTTGACCACCTCGCTGCTAAAGATGGGGCTGAATCGAGCAAGCTGTATAACACTTTTTATTACTGTAGCATAACCCCACCAGCTGTACGCAGTCGGATGAAGCCGCGCACGGTGTTGAAGTTCACCCCAGTAGCTCGAGCACTTAACGTTGCGTTGGTCCTTTGCGTTTGTAGCAGGCGTCACCCGACAGGTGGTGCCACCGATGGCTTTGGCTAAGCTACAGGTGGCAGTTCGTTGTTCCCGCAACCACAATTATCGCAGCTGCTTTTTCGACCACAGCGACCTCCTCTATCACTGTTTTTGTCAAAACGATCAATCCAGCTTCTTCGTTGTAGCTTGTCGGCTCTGTAACTATTTGGGCAATGTCGATGAATCTACTCATCACTCAACACTTTTAACTTACTTTTCATACGGCTACTAGGAAAATTTGGACGACAATGTGACAACCATGATGGCCGAAATAGCGTTGGTAATGAGAGTGACGTCCCGCGAGAGCCTTCTCACAACACCTTCCACTGGTGTCGTTACTCTATAGGACTACCAGCTTTTTCCGTTTACCAGCATCGTATCAATATAACTGTAACCCATAAACGAATGAACGCATTCCTACGAAAACAGAACACAGCCGCACTATTTGAACTTCTGCAAAGATATGCTAGCACTTGTAGTGGTCCGCGATCTTCAGTGAATGGGACCACCTCATACGAGGAGCAGCTAGAATCTCGTGCGAGGTGCGAGGATCGTGAAGTGCGGAGGTCGTAATGCTCAGTCCACTGATGCGTGACGATAACATATAACTTTGCTGTTCACGCTGCTGGGTAATCCTGGTTATTCGTAACTCGCTAATTCGATCAAACGTCTGACTAAGCAGCCTATTGTGTGTAACCACTTCGGTGAACGTAGCGTGAAGTCACACTGTTTTATCGTGTTTAGTAAAAGCGGAAGTGAGTGACAATGAAGATTTTTGCTTTTGCACTGGACGACGTTGACTGCGATATTGATTGAAGGGGCCAACGATTGACGACAGTTGATGTCGATGCCTGCAATAATAGCCAAAATCGAAATTGCAGGGTAGTGAATTTGTGTAGTAATAGCGATACTTGCTACTGCTATCAGTGGTCGATTCAAATAAGTTTTGAGGATCTGTGCGAAACGAAGGAAAATAGCAATTGGGTGCAAGCGTCGGTAATGACGATTCTATACTCAATTGATGTAGATAATCGCTCTTATAACGGTGCTCTTGACGTCGTCAATGAAAAAACACTGTCGTCGAAAACATCATTTTAGTTTCCATTCCTTTCGACGTTCTGCACTCGCCAATAGGCTCGACCTACTCTCAACAGCGACCTGAGTTGCTTTGCTGTGCGAGCCTGGTTCAACTTTACTGGCCGATGTCCTAGAAGCGCTCTCAGTAAAACTCGGTGTTGAGCAGTAACGGTTTCGGCCTGCTTGGGGGTCGCAACAACCACCTGTTGTAACTAGTGGCAGCTATGGGAGCAAGCACTGGAGGAGGGCTTTGATTTTATTGCGTCATTGTCGACGATTTGCGCGACGACCATTTGTCCACAACACGGTAGGCCATATAGCTATTGTTAAATTTGGATTAAGGGCCAAATAGTTGAGTAGTCGTGGTAATTGGATACTTAGAACTTGTTGTGTTTAGGTAGAGCTAGACTTGTAATACGAACAATTGGAACTTTCTAAAAGGTATTTATGGTTCAACTTCTGTTCCTGTAGTTACGCGGGCGTTCAGTTGAGATACCCAGCGCTCGCCACTAGAACTCCGGGATTTCGCTCAGTGTTGGTACCGAGTAACTAATCCTGCAGAATCTCAATGGGACCATCAATTCGTGCGAAACGTAGTACCCGCTTCGTTTGTAGCCTCAAACCCTTTTACCAGGACCACTCCGACGTCCGCTGTATTCTTCCCATTAGGCACAAGTGATACAAGGACACCGCTTGTCAACTGTTTGAATGATCGATCCCTATTCACGACACCAGCCTGAACGAAAACAACTATGAAAACACAGTTTCACAGTAATGGCTGTGACGATCTCGGATTTTCTGATCGTGTCACGAAAACTTATCGTTGCTTCGATAACATCGACGTTATTAAAACCATCGGCGCAGAACAGCCAGTCGTGCACTTCTTCGACAAACGACAAAAACGCTGATAGTGGTTCACGATCATGGTGAAAGACTCTTCGGATGTAGACCAGGTGCTGATCCCTGATTTACTGCGTCGCGTACTACATCGACGTTTTTTTATAGAGCTACACTTTCGTAGCTCAGTTTAGTTCGTTAGATTTCGTCGGTGGTCGTCACCTGCTTGTTAGCGGCGTATTCGCCTTCTGTTGATGCTACTACCACTTCAAATAAAACAACTCCCACCGAAAAACTCAGCCCGTTCGCCTTTAGTTTCGTTGCCTTCTCGAGATATTGTCGCTTACACTGGCTCACTGTCACTACGTACTTTTCTTTTCAGCGGCAACAGCGACGGTAACAGCAGCAGCGCAGCGGCTCCAACTACAGTAGCTATTGGTTCAACAACGGAGAGGAACACATAGTCAGCGGGTGGAGAAAAGCTGCACCTACCGCCTCCTGCACCTTCGAGAGAGGTTGTGCTCTGGCAGGCTCATCGGTCCGGCCTGCTTTTGCTCTACGTGCCTATCTTTCTGTCTGACTTTGTTCGTCTTCCCTTCGGCTGAGTGCGGTTCGTTCGCTCGCGGCCTGTTTAGCTGCGGATGACGCTGCCTGTGTCTGTTGTCTGTTTTCCTGTGAATCCACGAAAGGCCGCCGGCTGTGAGAGTTGTCTGGATGTGTACGGCGGCGACGGCGGTGGCGGCAGGGGCGCACTCTCTATCGCCCTCCACGGTTCCTGAGTATGCCCCTATTCGCCCGTGTGAGGGTGTGTATGGCCATTGCAGATGTGTGGCTGTGCGTAAGTCTCCGTATGTATGTGTGAGTGTGGTGCGCGCGCCGTAATTGTAGTTTCGGAGAGGTTCGTCGGCCGGTCTCATTCTCGGTCTCTTTCGCTGACGTACGTTCCCCTTGGTCTTCTGGCTGGTAGAAGCTGATGGGGTTCCAACCCTATCTTTCCCGAGAGATCGGCATCGTCAGAAAGCAGCGCTACGAAAACGGACGTTTCCTGCTTTGTATGCCATTGTGGGCAGGTCGGACGACCAGAACACCTAGACGGAGTTATGTCAATGTCGAGGGCATGGAGGGAAGCCGTAGAGGAAAGGGGCCCGGCTGATCAGAGCCCTAGTGAGGGGAAGGGGGAGGTGCGAATCGGAAGAACAGAATTTTTTCTCCTAACCGGATAAGGAAGAGCGAAAAAAAATGCAGTTGAGGAAAGAAGCAACGGTCAGCAGTAGAGAGGACAGCAGATAGATCTATAGCCAAATAACCGATATAGGACGCCGTTTAAAAAAGGATTAGACTTTGTGTCGCTTTTTCGTCCTTATATCTACCGAATGTCTCGAGTGACGATTACATTAAGGTGGATAATATCAAAAGGTATTCATGTCAATGAATTTACGTCTGAAAGCACATTGTAGTGTATGTTAATGCTAAATTAGAGTATCAGACAATACCATGATAATTTGAAACTAGGCGCCACTAGGCTGATAGCGCGGCTAATTTAAAAACTACAGACACATCATAAATTACTAACTTGTGAATCGACCTAAACTAGCTCATGCACGTGAAGGTCGCTGATATATCCTGCTCAGTCATACTGACATATTGACAATAACAACAGATTTGTATATGTGAGCTGATGACGTTGTATATGTAAGTGGGCTAATGACAATTACGAGAATATGTAGTTCTGTCAGTAACTAAAAAACTATAGCAATGCCGGTACTATCCGTAGTTAGCTTACTGAAGGCACCGGTAAACGCCTACTTATGATTTTCTAGTGTGGTCCGCGGTTCCATCAATTACAGCAGCAGTAGGCTGAGGAGCTTTGAAACAAGTTTTCTGAGCTCGACGCATGTGCGACTCCAAGTTGCCGCTCTGCGCAAATTGGTCCCGCACATACGCTTCGGGCTTCTATCAGATCTTGTTCTTCCAACAACCGCCACGCGTCCCGTGCATTGTCCCTTCTCTCGGCTCTATACTTGGAAATAGCCTGTCGTAAGACTCGTCTTTCCATCATCACCGTGTGAGTGGAGTAGCACAGTGGAATGAAGGGAAGGGCTCTCCACCGGTCGACTGATAGTCTACACATAAGCAAACCTATGGGTGAACATTGAAGGGATGGCTAGATAGAGCCAAAGGGAAAAGTACAGAACTATATTTGAAAATATAGTCGACGCTTCTGACGCTTCTTCCGGAAGGATTTCAGACAAAGAAATCGTAAAAATTCGTGCTGTTTGTATAAAACTTATTCCAATAAATAGCTGCTGGGTTGGGTTCACAGGGTGAGCAGGGTAATAGCTTTACATTACGCTATGGGCCTAGATTATCTGGCGTCGTAGAGAACCCAGCTACGATGGCCTCGGCAAATTCATCTAAGTGGTGGTGTCCGCCAGTCCTTTTTGTCAAGTCTTAGTATTAATAGTAGCAAAAGAAGATCCGGGCTGGTATAAAGTGATGTAATAAGGTGCCGACTGAGAGTTCATGCGCAGTGGTGTCGACCGACGCAACGAAGTTTAACCGTCCAAGTCGAGTCCCACACTCGGCCCAGGTTTAATCCTGGTGGTGTATAAATTACGTTATTCAACCCTCCAAGCAAGATGTGTCGCGTTATTATAATTTCGTCAAAATGAAGTCATGTCTCTGATATTTGCTACTGGCTTTAGTTTGCGAATGTCTAAGTTCGCATTATCTCAATACAAACTTTAAACATGTAGTTACTAGCGCAGTGCTGGAATCAGATAGGTTAACGGAGTTACGTCCAGAACAGTTACCTCCAGCATCTCGCACGTTTCATTTTAACTAAGGAGAGATAAAAAAGTACGATAGAGCTAACGCCGACTAAGGGCCAGCTATTTTCTAATAGCTATAACCTGTTAATAAAAAAAAAAAAAGAGATGAACGCATTTACAAGAACGATTTCACTGAGTTACCAAGCTGGCGATCCTTCATTTATAAGGAATAAGTATGAGAAACTTGGAAATCACTGGAGTTCTGTTGATTAGCCTTGACAAAACT
Source organism: Varroa jacobsoni (assembly GCF_002532875.2). NCBI lineage: Eukaryota > Metazoa > Arthropoda > Arachnida > Mesostigmata > Varroidae > Varroa > Varroa jacobsoni. The sequence goes on along the minus strand of NW_019213969.1, from coordinate 21,414 downwards.
CGAACATTGGGATAAAATCGATATTGTGCAAGGTATGGGCGATTTCGCATCGAAGTTAGCGACGAAAAGCTAAGATGTACATCAACATGACAATGGAAACATTGAAGAATATCTCGCTGCAAATCTGGCAGGAGTTACGGGATTGTGTTAAATCTACCATGTTTTCTCTTCCCCTTTATAAGTTTTTCTTCTCCGAACGCCGTCGAAAAGCTTCGTCGTCATTCAGATTGTGAAAAATAAAGTTGCATTTAAACTGTAAAGATGGCCATATCGGGAAAAATAACTTCCATGGAGACTTCTTACCGATACCGAATTTGATGAGCTCTATAGTAGAAAAATACAGACTCATCTAAAAATGATCCAACTTTTGAAGTTCTGGAAGCCATTTTTGAGTAAGGTTCTCAGCTATACCACACCTCATTTTTTTACTTCGGCCAACCACGAGTATGTTCAAACATATGTTAAAACTGTTATTTAAAAAACGATAACAACTTTGCAAGAAAAGCTTTTAAATGACACACAATTTTAATTGTGAAGTGGGAGAAAGTCACCAGAAAAGCAGGAAAACTATACGAAATAGTCGTAGTTTCCTCAACTGCTCAATAAGTATTCATAGTTGGTACTCTGTCTAAGAGTTGGTGGCACCAATCGCTAATAGAAGAGATATAATCGACTGAACAAAGTATAATCGATCCCCTTCAGCCGAACACGGACATTCTATCTGCAACAAAATACATTTTAGATGCCGCAAGTTACTTCAAACCTGTTGACGTGGGGACCAGAAGTCGGCCCTGTACTGACATGACGCAGCTGCACCTAGAACCTTTACAGGTGTAGGTTACCCCCGGCAATAGCGGAGCGACTGAAGCAGCATCTCGCGAGGAGTATTTCTCTTTACTTCATTCTCCACTACAAGACCGCGTAACAGTTCCAGCTTTTTGGCTAAACACCTGCTGTCATTATGCTGTCGGGTCTTCCGTCTCAGCAATTGCATCCCTTTCAATGGACAAGTATGTACGCACGGCACCCTCACCCTCTGCGCGAAACCTCCTGTAAGGAGCGATTTCCCTTCCCACAACAGCGAGCTGTGGCCTTCTACACCTTACACTCATTACGTCCATCCTATGAACCTGCATTACCAAGCACACTCATTTGTGCATAGCTAACTGGTATTACTGCAATACCGTCAAATAAGCAAATTGGTGGCGCAGTGCTTGTCAAAGGTTGACAGTTCGCTTACACAGGCTCCTCCAGAGTCATCCAACTGAACTTCTCCAGTTAAAGCTGTCACTTCTGGGCCAGGGCATAAGAGCTGCTGCTAGTGGTGGTGCCGAGACCGCAGCAGGAATTCGACGGCTCTTCGCCACCTTGCGCGTTTCGAAGTCGCCGGAGTGACATCGTGTGCTTGCTTGCAACACGCAGCGCCAGACGGTAAGGTCGCCGATTTGAATTCTGAAGCGCGCATTGCCTTTTTCTATTTGGACGTTTACTATCGCTCTTAGGAGGGATGCGCAGACGTACATGTGGTACGGACGGGGGAAGCTAGCGGTAAAATGCAGCTTTGAGAAAACCAGATAGATTTACTCTTGGTGATCCTTAAGGCTTCTTAGTTCCGTCTTGCTCCTTACTTCCAGAGCACTAGCGGCCCAAACCTGCGAAAAACCAAGTTTTCCAAAAAAGTTTAGAATCATCCAGTCGTTCTTGCCGATTCTTTATGCGATACCATAGCGAAAGTCGGTCTGTGTTAGTTCCTCTTATGGAAATGATATCCTTTTACGCCTTTATATTGTATATACGTATAGCAAAAGCCACTGAACAACCAATCTACATGTCAGTGAATATCTTATAATCTATGTGCACATACAAAAATATATACATAAATTCAGGTTCCTTACAGTTTCGGTAATACCGTTTGTGAAAAAAATCGTCTACTGCGAACTAAGCGAGGAAAATCCACTGCTTGTAAAGGAAGGTGGAGTAAACTCGTCTAATAGATGAGAGACTATTATTTTAAAGTATTTGCGTTTAGAACATGGCATGATATGCTACACCTGATAAGGATATAAATCAGTTTTTTTTGACTGCTGGGAAACGGGTACGTTTGAATTGAACATTTAATAAAATGATACTTTAATTTGATATAATTCTGAATATTGCAAAACATATTTTTAGATATCTACGACTACAAAAAGTCGGAAATTCTCAAGTCTACAATATATATATATATATATATATATATATATATATATATATGCAAAATACACTTACATGTGATTTTTTTAAGCTTGAAATTCTTTTTTGAAGTTTGCTTACTATTATCGTTAGCCATATCTTGAGGAATCCGGTTTCGTATCAAGTGCTCCGCAAATTTCTTCCTCTGGAGATATTAGATTTACGTTTTTGACAAGAACATGAATGACGTTTCTCTAAGATTTGATGAAGAGAAGCGCGCCTTAGTATTACACTTTAAAAACGACAGCACATAGATGCTGTCGCCGGAAAAAGACGGTGAAAAAAGGTGAAAAAGTTATGTTGCTATAAGTTAAAATGTAATTTTGCGTGCGATAAGTTACCAAGAAGGCGGTGATACCAGTTGAAAACGTTGAAGTCTTTTGACTCGCGTTACCAAGTGGCTACTAGAATTCTTAGTAGATCGCCGAGTCACAAAAAAGGATATTTTAAGATATAATGTAACCAGTCAAACAGCAAGCCGCGGTTAATGTAGAAGTTTACGTGGAAGATGGAAATAAAGAAGGCCGCACCGAACGAGCTTAACAATCAAGACTACGTCTAGCAAGCACAAATTACAGTTCTAATCCAAAATATCATCAATTTTGAGATTTGTCACAGCCTTTCATTGTCACCATGGAACTATCTACGTACGACTTTATTTCCATATACTTTTTTATAAGTGTGTATGACGTCAGTATGAAGCATTTTAAAAATGTCTTTGCGATACTTTAGGGTATATATTATGTTTACATTTACCATAAGGGTATAGCACCACTGATTATTATTATTATAATCACAGGTTGACATCGCCATTTTGTCAAAGCCTCATAGGCAATAAACAGAAAGCTTTAAATGGATCAACTTAAAACAACGTTATTTGGGGTATGAGCTGGCTCTAGATGATGCTTCAAAGCTAATAACATCTCAGATACTGGTAGATTGACTTGATCTACGAGAAAGCAGTTTTAAGAACGCTTAAATTTTCGCAGAAATAATGATATAATCGCCGCAGTTATTTGTACCAGGTAAAAACATCTACATTATTTCTCATAATACGGTTATTTAAGGTCGTATTACATGCTGGAAAACGTCTTTCCTAGAACTCCCTACTAAGATGAATGTCCGAATTGTACGACGGAGAAAACTCCAGACAAACGAAAGAGTGTCTATTAGATTCATTAGCTAGAAGAGGAATTTCAAGATTGGTAGCACGGTAGTTAGATTAGAACCATAAGTGGAAAAGGAAGTGATCTTAGACGGAACGATACCTATTGACACCATACAACAAACAGGACTCTTGCTGCTTGTTTTAAAATACGCATGCTGTATATTTTTCAAAGGGCGATCCGTTAAAAAGGAGGTTACTTAGAGAGGCTCTGCGGGTCCTGCTAAACATTACTCTTAGAGCGTTATTCTAGGCGATTTGAGCTCTACGAGATATTCTCAAACAGCCATCTTCCCATATGCATAGCATAGCACTGGCAGTACAGTATCCTATGAAGCACTTGAATGCCCTGGCTGTTAAGTGAGCCTGCCATGTGATCATCGCTTAAGGATGTATGGCGAGGCATTTAATAGTATGACACAAAAAAGGCTAAGTGCATTGAAGTGTAAAGTGTTGTATATCGATGTTTACTTGGGGCGAGCGGAACAGAATAAGTTGCGTCCTACTGATATTAACAACAAAAACAAGTAATTTCGATAGCCTCTTTCATATGATTGAGAGTAGCCCGCATATGATTGAAACCACGGTGGGATAAAAGCCAGATTGGATAAAGGCGTTCCAATGTCTGTTTTTTTTTTCTACGCGGGCTCAATGCAACCAACTTTCACTGACTATAGTTTTCAAGGGAAGTGCAAATCGATATGATTGATGATGATTAGTGTGCACAGATATCAAAATGTTTGCGGCAAGACTGAGTAACTTAAGCAATTGAAGGGAGCCGCAACATCTACGAACACAACAAGACAGACCTATTTATTCTCAGTAACTTCAATAATTTCCTACCAAGGCTACGCTATCGCTAGTCCAGTCAACCCAGATTTCCGAAAACCGAATAAAGTAGACGAATAAAATCTGGCTCTTTAGAGTTGCTTGTCAAGCCTACTAACCGCTAGCTTTTCAAAAAGCTTCCACAAATAGTCCACTAGGGATATTGGGGTCAGCGACCCGAGTGCGTTCTCTTTAATTCCTGAACAGACGACCAATATTTGCTTCTTCCAATCACGTAGAAAAACGGCCCGTATCAATAAATAGGTTGCCTTCAACTGAATAGAGGATGAGCAAGTATAGGTGCATCGTTTCTGAATAGTTCGTTTGGAAAACGAGCAGCTCTGCACACCCATGCAGTTTTCGCCCTTTCTATAACCATCCAAACCTTAAGCACACTGATATAATATGGCCAAATTCTTCTACCAACTTAATGATCAATCTTCGTCTAAACTTCACCATGAATCTCAAGGAAAGTAACAGTAGTGCGCCAGTGCTTACAGACGGTTTGTTAAGTTCGTTAACGGTAGCTTGAGAATTATGGAGTTGATATCCAAAGTCAAGACCGAGCAACGATGGTAGAATCAGCCAATGAATTTCTCCGAACCCAGCAAAATAGCATCATTCTCATAATGAAGCTAATTACAGAGCAGTTCAAAAGTCGGTTCAGCATCGACTTCATCATACTCTGCGAAATAGTTAATGTTTAAAGCTTGATTTGTAGATAGGGCCACGGAAAGCCATATATCCGAGTAGAAATTGCCCCTTTAGGAGATCTGCTCGAGAGCTACGGGACGGTTTCCCCAAGGCGTAGCAATAATGAGGTAGCGTTCGCAGAAAAACAGTGTCAATTAAACTACGGGAACCACACATGGAATTTTCTCACAACGTGCCGCAGTTACAAATCTTATTCTTAAATAAATCTTAAAGTTATCCGAAGGCACTTGAGCTAATACGAATCTTCGAAGGCAGGCGAGACACCTCGCTAACAAAGTTGCGGTAGTCTCTAGAGAAAAGGAACGCTAGATATACTTTACAGAAGACTATCGAGCAAATCTACGTTCGGGTCACTCAAGGTAACAAACGATGGGGGATAGGGCTTGCAGGCACAGCCTTATCAAGAAAATCAAATAACTTGCTGCTGTTAACAAAACGACCTATAGCAAACGTACACAACATGCTCTTCAAGGTCCCAATCTTTTTACTTTAAAACGAACTGTGTGAACATTCCCGTCACCATTACTTTTGTTACTGTCGGAACGGGACAACAGACCGCACACAGGCTTCTGCTCCGCATCACGACCACTGGTAAAAAAAGGAGCGGAACCTGGGAATACTATGGTCTGGCGAAATCAATGCTTTTCAACTATATCTCACTGACAACCACTTCCAAATCAAAGCTAGACCCTTTGACCCCATACGAGATTGTCAAATTTTTAAGTTGCCTTGATTTCCTAAGCTTTTCCGTCCCAGCGTTGGGTGTTAGTTATAGATAAATCATTAACCCCCTGGAGAATTACTGGAATACCCCACATTTTCCTCCCGTTATCTAAATCCTTCCAGCTTTAATATATTGGAGCTCTATATTCCTATCTGCAATTTGCTACTGCAGCGACAAAAGTATACTTAAAATTTTTCAAAAAAAAAAAAAAGATTTTGTCGTATGTCAGATGCTTTTCAACTTGTCCTGATGCAAGAGCTAACTAATCAACGTGGTGATATTCGCTCGGAATATATCATTCGAACTACACCAGTGTAACTTACACCTTTATACGTGGTAACTTATCTAATGCACAACATTACCTTCACAATACGTGTGTACTCCGACACTAAAGAAAGCTCCTGGAATGTTTGAAGATGGACCGCTCATAAATGCTGAACATGCACCTGACCCAGCTGAGCTATTCTGCTGTGAGACCAGCTTAAACTTATCTTGTATCATGAACGGCGAACGGTTCAAATCAACAATAGTAGAGCAGAAACACGCTAGGAAATACCTCTGTGCCAATCAGATGTCAGCTAGGACAGAACTACTGGAAATTTCACACTCACAAGCTTTATTTCCAAGCCCTTCTTTGCGATCGCAAACATTCTGTGAGCAAACCGGTCCTCGTTGACCGTACTGTCGCTACAACAAACCTATACTACTCAGTAAAGATCATCCGTCAAAATATTTTATATAATTTCCGTTAAATTTATTGTACGTTACTTTTCTTAGTAGTTTACTATTTGTAGTTACTTTTCTTATTTTCATTTTATCAATATAATTACCACCATTTATGATAGTGTTACTCAATTAAATATTTGTAATCTCTATTTACCATCCTCTACTTTATGCTTCCTCTCACTTCGTATTTTGTTGACCTGAATACCGTCCGACGATTGACGCTTACGCGATCTTCCTTTTTCATTAGCTATTTCACGTAGCATTGTAATATAGCCTGCCTTCCATACAAAAATACCATACGCATTTTACCTTCCTATAAAGAAGACTATCAGTTAGCTAATTGCATTTTCCGTATGGTCGCCGCTGTGAATTTTCGCTCCACGTTTAACGACAATCTGTAATTGATGCCAAACAGGTTTATCTATGGGTTTTTTTTTTCATTTTATCATGAATGTCACTAGTGTTAATGTTACGACCCTATGAATCATGCCATGTTCATTAATGAAAAGCATTGCTATTATTGTTAATATTAGTTTCCGGTTTTCGCTAGTAATCGTTTTATTTACTAATTCGTTTTGACCCGTTCGGGTTGACCCAGATGAATACAATTTCGCTTTAGTATGATCTAAAACCCATGTTAGGTAGTAACTTTCCGTGCGGACTTTCTATAGTTCTGTCTATTGATGTTACATTGTCGGGTTTGTGCGTATAGGGGGCAACTAGAAAGTTGCCATGCAGCAGACTTCCTGCACCACGATTTTCATTATTATAGTATTAGACCCGGAGAAACTCCCTTGTACAGTGTTCGACCTAGTACTAGGTTGGCTTATCTGTGCACATTGACTTTACGCAATAAGCTATAATAATAACAACAACTCAATTGACCTGTGAAACTGAAACTCGTCCTAATTGCTTGCTGATGAGTTTTCTATATATATATACAGATATGATTCATTTTAACACGCGTCCAACTAATATGAAATTGGCATTACAAGAATTGAAGTGTTAAGGTAATTTCTACATCATTTGATTCATATTCTGGTAGAGATCGCTACCAATAAAGAGGGTTTATAAGTAAACCTATTGCTGTATGTATATCTAATTTTCATTCAATCGATTTCTCGCACCTCATGTAACCTCTCAATATATCCATCATCTGTCAACGAACTGTGATCGTAAGCGTGTGCTAACCACGCACCTCGATGCGCAGTCATTTGTGTAGCACTTAATTATTATATTTCGTAGGCTCTAATACATATTCTCTGTTTGGATACATTAAATAGTTATTACCTTCTACAATTGTTTTGATACACGTTAGCCAACTCTCATTATGACGTCACAATATGCGAGCTCTCTTGTAGTGAATTTGGCAGCCTTGAAAGCGAAACTATATACCGCAATGGTAAAACCACCGTTTCTCTATCGCAAAAATTTTAAATTGGGCGGCATTCGGGGTTGTGAAATTCGGCTGCTTTGCAGTGCCTATTTTCTTTTTTTTTTTTTAGGTGAGTTGGAGTCGAGTCGCCATCTCTTGTTACTTTCGAACATTAGAATTATTTTTTAATGGCTTTTTAATTTGCGGTTGTGCTCTGTGAACCTGAACATGGAAATTTCATTTCGAACCACTGCTAGTTCTCCGTCATTGTTGTTTCTACCTAATACGTAATTCGTCCTCGTAATATTTGGCATGTACTAACTGCATTCAAACCGCGTAAGCCATTACTGTAATTGAGCAGTAGAAAGTGGCTGACTGTTGACCCTATGACTGTCATCATTACGATCTGTACGAACGTATCGTGCAGCTTTCCGGAAGTCCTGCACCAGTAGCGGTTGCAGTATGTGAGCCTTAACTGCGTTTAGCACAATATCCACAAGCCAGCTATGCCATCGTGCCCGAGACCTAATTTTACTTTCAGGCACTGATCGTGACCATCCTATTTGTTAAAGACCTTGATCTTATTGTCAAGGTTGCCTAGTGTATACTTGATAATAATACATGAAAATAACCTTGTACTAGCGCGAGAATGCCCGCTTTTTCCGTTTTCTCCCGCAATTTTTGCATCGAACTCGTCAGTCTAATTGCTATCGATGAGCCCGAAGTCCCGCTAGCTCTACAGTTACTTCAGCTTCGGCGAAAGCCCTATTTTACCCACACTACATAAATACGGGCGGCCATTATATTAATACAATAACCTAAAAAATTAATAACGTATTTATATACAGCAATTCAGCGATGTCATGGATGTTAAACAATAGATGACCTTTTATTTTGTCTCTGTTTGACCGCTATCGTTACATAAGCGATAATGTTTTCGCTCTCGTACGCCTGCCTGTTGGTGGCCGGTCTGGTCTTTCCTCAGTTCTATTTTCTCTAGTCGTGTTCTTCTTCATTCTGTTGTCTTTTTCTTCTTGTTGCTTTTTAATTAGGTAGTGTTAACAACCACGTCTTTTGTCATCTTTTGCTCCTCTACTAAATAAATGTTAAAAGATGTGGTTATCAGCCCCGATCTCTACCTCCGTTATCATAATAATTATATCTGTCATCATCATTATTATTATTATTAGATTCATTATTTCACAATAATCCCGTTTTTCTACTATTTCGTTCTATTTTCCGCACTCATCTTTAGTTTCGTACGTAGTAAATCAGTTGGATTTTGTTTTTATCATTTCTGCTGCTGCTGTTACCATCTTCCGCAGCTTAAAGTCCAGCAAGTTACTTTTATTATTATCATCATAATTTTTATTAGGAGCATAATCATCTTTTTTCCTAGAAACACATATAT
>NW_019213969.1:0-12139 GCF_002532875.2 Varroa jacobsoni | reverse complement strand
GTATATGTCTGTTTTTATTCTAACCCACGCTCAGCATGACGTCTCCCTCTATACCCACATGCCCAAGCCACACGTTGAAATCATTACATGCCGTAAAAACGATTATCGTGTAGACAATTTAAAAATAGGAAGAATCAAAATAGCACTTGCAATACTAAACAAGGAAAACCTGACGAATAATGTTTAATCCTAACATATAATAATAAATATAATAATAGTTAAACTAATAATAATAACAACAAATATTTATTGTCTCATATAGCCGAGAATAGCGTTGTCGCCCCGCTCCCCCATATATATATATATATTTCTACGGCCATTTTAAAAGGACGGCTTGGGGGAGTGGAGTTTTTCCGTGACGTATCCTTTTCTTTCTTAGCCTTTTCTCGAATTAATCTTATCTACCTCACCGTTTTCATGCCTTCCCGTTGCCAGTTTATCGTAATCTGATACAGGTGTCAACAATATTAGCTAAATAATAATTATTATATAAGATTATAATAATAATAATAGTGATAATAGGGAAATAGAAGTGAAAATTATCGTCGTCTAACCAACTCCAACCCTGTAGTTTGGCCCTGGCATTACCTTCTATTGCCGTCTACGACGGTTTCCGTAGCATTTACAATTTTGTCTGCCATGTTTCTCATCCTATACTTCCGTGTGTCCTTCTGTCGCACTCTGTTACTGTTTTAAATGTCATTAACGCGCACATGTGTTACCCACGTGTAACAGGTCACGCGTATCAATCTACCTATATCATTGATATTGTGTTGTTATGTTATCAGTCCTTTCCATTCATCTTGTCGATTTTTCATTCTCTCTTTTGCCTGTACTTCCGCCCACATTTTACACGTCTTCGACCTGCACACACATGGTTGTAAATGTTCTTGTTTCACGTTCTTGTCCACTACATTTCATCTTTGTCTGACTATCTTCACTTGTCGGTCTCTTGTCTGTACCTGTTGTGTAAGCTATATTTATGTCTGTTGTGTATGCTTTCAGTTATTCTCTGTCCACCTATATCGTCATCATCACCGTTCTTCGTCGCCTTCACCTCCTTTATGGCTATAGTCTATCTTTTCAATAATGCGAGCCCCGTCTTATCATTTCGATTCAAATAGAAGCAAGCACAAGCTAGGTGTATATAGTAGGTCGTTCTCACTGCCACCATATCCAGGATATTGTCTTTCCTATTCTTACAGAGCAATAGCGACAAGCACTAATCTCTCCCGTTTCGTATACCGGCTTCAATTAGCCTAGCGATTTCAACACCGTCGTTGATGTCGCCGAGATGTTTAATTTTTAATTTTCTCTCCCACCCCGCCCATCAAAGGTCGGCCACTACCAAACGTATACTGCATTTACTCACAGACATTGGTCGACGATATTCATAGACGCATACGGTTTACCATCAATAGGACTTCTGTAACAACTAACACGAGTTACAGTATAGATAAAGTTACCATAGTAGCGGTTAGGATTATTTCCTGGTTGTTGCTGCCATTTTTTCAGTAGAAGATTTTCTGTTGCAACTGAAGTCCTCCGTCCTGGTATCGGTTTTGTGCAAGCATCGTTGCGTGGCCGCGGCAACACCCTTTCCACTAAAAGGGTACATGAAGTCAGTTATTTGTCGCTATGGCTGCTTGTCTATGTGTAACGTGAACCAGTGAGGTACGCCAACAAATGCTACACACCCTTACGAAGCCCAAACGCCAATCGAGCACACATTTCCACCTTTCTCATCAAGTGATAGCGTATGTGTGCCATCACCTTGGACTTGTGACACGAGATGACCCGGAGCGCGGCGGAAGGGAGGAACTACAACGAAACGACTTTGCTTACGTCTTTTTATCATCAGCCACTTTAATTTCGATCCCAACATTCACACTTGCACATACACACAGCTCAATTGTTTTGATATATCTATTCCAGCCTGGCATCTGTTGGCTGTTGGTACCACAACCCTTTGCTAGTGGCGGTGGTAGCGGCCACGTGCTGACGTTAGGGCACAACCCGCAGCCTGTCATGGTCCTTCTGATAAAAGGTATTCACTATATTCACGTGTTTAATTGTCTATCTTTCTTCCTTTTCCTCGCTTGTCGTCCTTGTTGTTGCTGTTGTTGTATTCCTTGCTTATTGATTGCGCTTAAAATACTACTACTTTCGCCCAGGCGTGGGTTTGTTGTTAGCTGAGCCTGCTAGAGAAAATTTCTTCTTGTCGGCAGGTTTGAGAATTTGGAATGAGCACATGAGAGTTTCGTCAACGCTCATCATAGCCCCAGCATTGTCGAATTCGCCGCAGTAGTTCGGTGCTGAGAACAGGGTGACGAGTTGTCGTTTCGCGAAGAACTCGTAACCATCCTCGACAACCTAGAACGTAATTGTGGTTAAAAAAATCAATGAACGCGTTCAAAATTGAATACAATTACGGAATTGTGCTCAGAAACCACGAGAGAAACTGAATTGGGATTTTGTGAAACAGTGGACAGCTAAATTCATTTACTAGGATATTTTCAATTAGTATTCAAAGATGCTATTGGAGAAACATTTCTTGTGACACTACCCTAAAAATATTTACTATACCCAAAGTTCGAATTATTACTATCAACACATAGAAGCTAAACGAAAAAAGCCACATTTCCGCCACGGTTTTTCCTGATATATTCAATACCTTTTTTCTTTTTCCTTTCCGAAACCTATCGGATTTTCAAGTAGTTCAATGGTAAACAGGTCACGCAAAAATATGGTGAGAGCAAACAAGCCATTATCGTATTATATCATAAACTCTTGCAATCACATGTGTACGACAAACTGTGGGTAACGCTTACCTGGTGGGCGCGACAAACGAGGTCAAGGTCCTGTTTATGAAGGAATTTTGCAACAACATCCGATCCGAAGGTAAATGACACGCCACGGTCATTTTCTCCCCAACCCATGATATCCTACGACATCGACACATAAGGATTGGCATAATTAGGAATTTTCTGTTGCATCAAATGCAGACTTTCACAGATATACATGTTTGTAAATGAAACACATTTCATCAAACATATTTCAGCTAACAGAGTGAGCTATGAATATAAGAATATCAGAAAAAATCATCAGCTAGGATATTCTCAAAACATTCCCATATATTAAAATGCTCTAAATTCAATATATGTTTCGGAGCTATTTATATAGAATCTCGTAATGAAAAACAAACAGCCTCATCAATCGACTTTTGTGTAAAATGCCAACTCTAAAAGCATCTTTTACACTCTTTTGTAATTTACGTATCAAACGTAATTATTTATGCCCTGTCTTTGTGATCCTCGGTTTCCTTACCTTGTCGGGATCAGACCAAAGCAGATCGCAAAGGAGTCCCTGATCAGGGACATCAGTCGGCCGCATGATGCGCCGGATCTGCTCCATTGACTGAAGGTCAGGCGAAAGGCCTCCATGGCAACAAAAGATCTTCTCGTCGACGATAGCGGCTACTGGGAGACAATTGAAACAATCCGTGAAAGTCTTCCAGAGTTTAACATTGTATCTAAAAAAAAAAAAGCGAAAATAGAAAAGTCAATCACAGTTAATAGATGATCGCTATTCGTACAAAAACATAACGATATAGTGATAAACTAGTCCCTCAACTCTTCTAAGACGGTTTATCAAATCGCAAAGGAGATAGCTCCGTCTGACCCCATAACGTGTAAAAACCTAGCACAAATATTACTGAAAATGCGTCAGTCAGTGCTGTTCCGTAGCTTTTGGCATCGAAGTAGTATCATTTTATATCACGGAAAGATCACGTTGCTCAACAATGTATTCAGCGCTTTCCAGTGCAGCAGACACGTCATACACCGTATAGTCTCTAAAACTAAGCTAAATATTAATGCCCAGTTCGCTTAATACGATGCTGAATGCGAGTGGAAGAATATTGAGATGATACAGAACAGCTGCTAGTTTATCTGCTAACTGTCGCGTAGAACTCACGTCTATGAAAAAGAAAACGCCCACATCTTCGTTTCACATATTTTCTATGATTAATTCACTAAGGTAAATGACACCCGTGCTTTTTTGATTAAACTTGGCAATATACAGTTTTCTCTGTTTGGCTCATTTGATCAGAATTACCGACCTGCGTTTACACTCATCGTAAAAGCCATAAATACGGTTGATTGATGCGCACTCGTGATTGCCACGAAGCAGGAAGAAATTTTCCGGATACTTAATCTTGTATGCCAGCAATAAGCAGATCACCTCGAGACTGTGCTTCCCACGATCAACGTAGTCACCTATAAAAAAAAATAGAACAACACATGTTCAAGTTAAAAAAATCGGTTAAAAACCGTAACTCCAAGGCATATAATCAATATACATTCAACGTATAACGACTGCATTTTAAGCGGTTTACAGCCATACGGTCAGAGGCTATCACAAAAAGCTGATACAAATTCATATTAAACATTTGCACACCTACGTCATTATGTCCACTTCGTACTCATTTTAGTTTAAGTTTTTTAGGATGAAAAAAACAAGCTAGCCATCCAAAAGCGAGAAAGCATTCACTTACCAAGAAAGAGGTAGTTTGACTCTGGTGGAAATCCTCCATATTCAAATAAACGCAGTAAGTCATAGTACTGTCCATGAACGTCTCCGCAAATTTTCAATGGAGCCTCAAGCTCCAGTAGAATAGGCTGTGATAGGAATACCTCACGCGATCGTAGGCAAAGACCGCGCACCTGGTCAACAGACAACGTAGCAACAAAATATCACAGATATTTGGAAAAGAGTTAGTAAACAAGTCGCGTAGTTAATGGGCCCTCATAGATTTATATTATTCATCTACCTGTATGTAATCTTATACGCAAATTTGATACTCTAGAAGAAAAAAGCTACCATTCGTTGACCTGTCTTTGATACACACTCTCAGCACCAACTAGACGTATTACACTGTTTCTCATGTATGGGTTTAAACAAATCATCCGCGAATCACACAAAAGATCACACGTCTATATTAACCGTTTATATATATATATATATATTTAATATTTTATTTTTTTACGGTTATATTAATCAGCATTAAAGCGACAGCCCAATAAATAAGAAGAAAACATATCGGCATGAAGATAACAGAAAAGGAAAAAACCTTTGCGAATACTGTTTAGTATCGAAACTCATCTTACAGCTAGCTATATACCGGCCCCAGCCATCACAAAATGACATAAAACCCATTTACACAGAATTAATTTCTATGTCCACCCTTTTTACCTTTTTAATTTTTTCTGTCGGATCTTGTTCCATGCGTATATTATTTAAAAACATTGCTTCATCTATCACAGATCTACTTCAGTAACAGCAACATCAGCAACCGATCTCGCAAAAAAGAGCCATATTATAGAGCAGCAGCACCTTGCTCTCCTGCAGACGCTCCCGTAGCAGCGTAAAACTACACTATAGACAAGTACACCATGAATAAAAATACGAATCACGTACGAGAGTTCGTCTCTTCCGTTTTTCTTATTCAGTTTACCTCATCATCGACTACGCCATTTCTATAGATGTGTATGAAGAGCGGCATGTACGACAGACGCGATTTAAAGTAAAATATCAATAGCAACACCGACTGTAGGAACAAGAGAAGTCGCGGCAGCTGTAGCAGCTGTGGTAGCTGCCGGGGAGATGCAACACAGAAATACGAGAATCATCGACACGTACATACAAAAAAAGCATACGGACTCGTGCGTCTAAACCACAAACAAAATTAGGTTGCACACGACGCCACATGTGCATGCACAGCTAACTTAACGCACACCGTTTCTTCTGCAATGGTTCCTACAGTTGCGATGAAGAAGCTCTTTACAAAATCGGAAACAGACTGAAGCAAACAAGAAATCTAAAAGATTTCCTTACTTTACCAGCCATTCCACTGCCAAAAGGTCTTCATGTACCAAAGCATCATCGGAGCACATGTTTATGATTCGGGAAAAATAAACGCTTCAACGGATGAGATAAATATAACAATCATGTGTACCTTTTAAAACGAACAAATTCAATCAAATGAAAAAAAAAGTGCTAGAGAACAATTTCGATGCGAAAAAATTGATTGATTTTTGTGAGGAGCAACTGAGAATCGTTAATTTACTTGAAACTTACATTTAACACCTCAATTTACAAATTTCGCAAGCAAAAATTTTAAAAAAAAAGCTAAAAAACAAGAATGTTATGTACAAATATCTAATGCGCTTTAACAAGTTTCACCATCGTTGATCAGTTATATGAATTCAACAAGAGCATTGCTCTGCCACAAATTATCATGTATGATCAACCGCACACTTAAGTACCTCGTCCGGTATATTAAAAACCACTGGAAATCGCTACTACTACACTGTCGCAAAAAGACAATCTGATGGAAGAAGACTGATACCATTATCGTACACATCGAAACGTTGACAGTCGTAATTATCGCCTTGAGTTCTGCTAATTCAAAAAACTATGTTACCCCAAACGTATTCGTCAATCAGATATGATCGTTGTTTAGACTAATGCGTTATTCTTTATAGTTCAAACAAAATTAATTTGGATCCATGAACAATCAGAACGCTCGAATTCTATCAATAATAGTTACTATAAGATAAGGTAATCTTTTTCTTTTAACTCGTCGGCATATTAATAACACGCATAGCAACATGGCAGCATCGATGTGTTTTCATCCACAAGGGTTTCATTTTAGGCTTAACACGCAATAGCGCTACCTAGGCAAAACAATTCTAATTGTCGTCAAAAAACGTAGACACGAAAAATAAAAAATCTAGACATTTTATCATCTAGATTTTTTATTCCTGCTTAAATTATGTGCGGGTAATTTTTCAGACTAAAATTTCAAAGTGACTTTGAACAAGAATATAGCTAACTATTTGCGGTTCAGATAGGAAAAATTAATGCACGAACGGTATCACCGACTACAGGGGGTAATAATCGACCCGTTCGAATACACATACGTATTGGCCGTTTGATTGTGCACGCATTTAACGTTTATTAAGTAAACGGTAAGTCGAAACAAGGCGTTCTTGCTGTTATCAAGGTTCTGTATTGCAGAACGTTACGTAATGATACTACTGGATTTGTCTAAAGTAAACAAGAAACGCCTTTACCGACTCCCGATTCCATTGTAAAAAATTATATTCGGTTATCATAAATTGCATTTTGTCGCATAGCTAATGATCAATTAGTATTGACCATCAATGACAACAAAAAGAATGGGTCCTCAATTATTGCCCAACAGAGAGTTTCAATCAGAATACACCCTTTATAGCAATAAAACTAGAGTATGTGTCGTGCTAGGTTAAGGTCACAGATGTTAAAAGCAGAAGAGGCACACGGCTCTAAAAAAAAACCAAAAACCCACCCCACTTTTACAAGCTACTGCGAACATCGATCATCCAAGCCCCCTCAAACCAATGTAATAAGCGCCTTAAACTACAAACTGCAAACGTTCCTACTTTTACCTTTCTAAATTAGCAACTGTAAGGCTTTAGTTCAACTGTGTGGAGCACGTTATTGAACAACTTTAACCATCAAAACTCGCACAACTCAGTAAAAAAAATACGACAATCAACGTTTCTTCTCGTTTTTGTTATCAAAATACACGTGTAAAACCACGCTCCATTCAAATATGGTTCTGTTCACGAGAGCCGAATAGCAGAGCTGGTAACAAATGTCCTTTAGCACATCTAAGTCAGCACTTATCTCCCTTCCAGGCTGGACAAACTGTGTATTTCCATTGCCGCCTGTTCGCTTATTATTGGTGTTGAGTATCGCCTGTGGCAGGAAAGCCAGCAGTAGGAACAGCATCAACGACCAACAAAGAGTTAGCACGTTGTGTCCAACGAAACCACACGTGAACGGCGCGAACAGTATGAACCATCCTCAACGCTCGCGTCAACTGAAACAATAATAATTCATGAAGAAGCTGCAACAGTACTGCGCGCTGACCGGCCTACCTTGAGAGTAGTGGGCACTCCGCAAGCCTCTACGCTAGGCCAATTTCACTGAAAAACAGAGATGAAACTAGCAAAAGAAGAACAACTAGGAATCCAACAGTGCGTCACGCACGTCCTGCGCAACGTTTTCTCGATTCTAGATTCCTGCCGCACCTGCTGCCTCGAGTTTAGTCTTTCACTGTTCGTCTGCCTAAGTGCCTGAACTGGTCGAGTGCAGTGCCGTCATCGCATAATGATATCGCTTCCGTTTCAGGACGAGAATGGATAGAATAGAAATAGGCTCTTTCTAGTGTTCGACGGTTGACGAAGCCGATACGACGGAAGTGTACGCGCGAAAGAGCTAGAACCCATCGAGTAAACAGTCAGCAACCCTAGACGTTCACCGGAGCGACAATATTGCCAGCGACTGCGTCGGCTGTAGGAGCGACCGCGATTCACTACCACCACTCCAACCATTTTATTTATACTACAATAAAACTACTAGTATTACTGCTGCGGCAGGCGATACTGCACAATTAGTCATCGAAGACGCCTGCCTCTGTTTTTCGTTATCTCAGTGTTTTATTATAGCTCTATTTGTTTACAACGACTCGTTACGGCAGCCCTAGCAGCAGCAATGACAGGAATATCGACGCGCTTTGCTGCATGCTCTATGTAGCATCTCGTTGCTGCGGTGCGCAGTCGGCCTGTGATGGGTCCAAAAACATTGCTGTTTCAATCAGCGCGCTGCGTCGTTGTGTTGCTGTCATTTGTCGTTTCGCTATCCAGCCGCGCGGTGCGATAAAACCTGAGAAGCAGCCGACAACAGTGTGTCATAACAGTAACACGGCATCGATGCAGGCGCGCGAAAATAGTCCTACGCCAGCCCCACAGAAGCTACTCGCTGATGCTTCCTCTTCAAACCAATCTAATATAAGATGAGATTGCGGTCACACGCAGCAACACGCTGCTGACTTCTACCATTGATGTTGCCACTACCATCCGCGGCTTGGCTGGCTCGCCAGCTCTGCTCAGCCCAGCCCTGCCCACTCGGCATATAGCTTGGTAACCCAACAGTTCCACAAAGACGATACTCATGTCGAAGCTGGTATGACTGTGAATGCAACCTACCGTTTGTGTATAGCACGAGCAATAGGTTGCATAGGACGGTTATGCAGTTATCAACCGAGAGCGTACACGCCGATTTTTCAGGATAAATATCATCGCGTAGATATATGTCTACGCGCAGAGGCCATCTACCTGCTTTGCTGATCGGCAGTAGCAGCAACGTGCCGGCAAGAACACGGCAGACAAACAAATGAAACAACATGCGAACGATCAACCAAATAAGCGGCTGTGACTACTACCTATTAATACCATAAATGGAAATATTTCAAATATTCGTGAGTCTTCATTATATAAGCCTTTCTGATGACGAGATGAGTCACTATCGGATGTGTCGTTGAACACAAGTTGATAGGAATAAGATGAGCAATATGCGCGAGCAGACACAGAAGAGCAACGTGGGCAGTTTTAGTTGTCGCCATGCGTCCAAATGTCCAAGACTATGTATTTTATGTTTCTAGATCAATTAAGCTTCGCAACCCCTCAACTAGCGGCTCTAACGTTATTCCCGTTGCTTGTTTACCAGCAAGCAGAATTCGATTACTGAAGTAATAATGACCATATGTTCACAATGCTCAAACAGGGTTCTCGAACAGAGTGCTCGTTTTGTATCGTTTCTGGATATCATTCATCATCCAATGCACTCTCTTTTTAAGTTAAATGCAACTGTCAAAATAATTACGCAGATGTCCCAGGATTTACGTCATTTCTAGGTTAAGATGTACGTCATTTTCTGTTAAGTCAAGATTCACGTTACTGTCAAAACAAGTGAATCGTTCATTAACCGCCTCAACAAGTATTATTCTAGCAAATATGCGCTTTTTTCATTCAGATTTTTCAAAATCTAATTTTGACCGCTCTAACGGAGTCGTTAGGCTGTTACATTCAGTGACTAAACGTACAGTTATTACTAATACAATTCCATCTGTCGCACTAAGAATAGCATTTCCGACTTCATCTGTCCTCGACTATATATGAGCAGTGTAGTAGCCAAATCCCTAATAATTAAATATTGAAATGTTTACAGGTCCGCACTCTTTTATGTGCTTTTATATTATGTAACGTTT
The DNA here is from genome assembly GCF_002532875.2 of Varroa jacobsoni. Lineage (NCBI taxonomy): Eukaryota > Metazoa > Arthropoda > Arachnida > Mesostigmata > Varroidae > Varroa > Varroa jacobsoni. The sequence goes on along the minus strand of NW_019213969.1, from coordinate 1,983 downwards.
TCCCTACCCTTCGTCGTCTTAAATGCTACATGTATTTCTCTACACCAATCATCTCACTTCTAGTTATCATCGCTACCAGTCTGAGCAATGTCGACTCAAACAAAGAACCACACAATACGCAAACCATACAGATACGTATACACATAGATGTATTACATACAGGCAAGGTGCATCTCGGAATTACCGCAGGAATCGACGTTACAGCGCGTTACTGCTGTTGTAGCCGAGGTAAGAGCCGTTAACGTAGAAAAGCTTAGCGTCGCCCTTTTTTAGAGCCATCGATCTGATTGATCACAGTGCACCGAGCTAAAAAAAACACGGTGCAATATAGCTGCAACTGCCGTCATTTTTCGTCGTCGTCATAGTCGTCTTCTACCTTCCTGCCTCCCTCCCTTTTCCCCTTCAACCCATAGCAAGCATTAGGCTCCGTCTAAGGATGACCCCTCATCTCCCGTCCAAGCATTCTCAGATCCTTCACAGCGGTACAATAGATCCCAGTCTTCACTAACAAACGACGCAAAGAGCAAACGAAAAGCAGTCTTCTTTTTCCCTCATGCTTCTTAGTCAACCCATTAATCGCTAGTTGGCTGAACGGGGAGAGGACTGGCTGGTTGGATCGGAATGCCGATGCCTGTTCTGTCTAAACATTTGCGTCTGTTGCTCTCCGTGTGACTGAAGGGTGGCGATGGCTGATCCAGGCCACGAATCGGAGCGTTTAGGGGAGCGGTAATAGCGACACCTGCTGCGCTTACTGTCTGACAATTGAACTATCTCACATACATACGCACTTTGACAAGTAGTATCATGATCATCATCATCGTAATTTATCACCATCAAGCCATGCACAAATATGGTTGTTTTTAGTGAGACGATACAGGTAAGATGCTGATAATTATAATAATAATACAAACACTGATAACAACGCTAACATCTACATTTTGCGACTATGCAAGTGTTCCAGAAGCGGAGACAAGACGATGAAAAGGGCAAGAAATATATCGCCCAGGCAAGTTCCACACTGCTGTTATACCGCATTGTTGTTTCTTTTGCTGATATTGACTCGCTATATGCGCAAACACGTTTGCCTGCAATACGGTGTTCCCTGATTGTCTATATGATAATACAATCAGATCTTTTCGGTCCGATCTTATTGTCGCTTCTCCCTAACTGTCTTTCCGAAGATGACAGGCCCAGCTAGCAATTCTTCGACTAGCCAGCCTACCCGCCAGTATGTTTCCAGTAACCTGTTTTTACCTAGTGGGCGCTATAAGCGCCGTAGCAACCTGGAGAAATAAGAAGCGCTACCATCGACATTTCCGGCATCAGCGGCGCCAGCAACAATCACGAAAGTAAGGAGGCAATAGTGGGACGACACCGTCATAGACAACAACGTAGCCATACGCATATATCGGTATAACAGTATCTCGGGTGTGCAGTGGGCAGTCGTACTGCACCAGCGAACAGTCATCAGTCACTCTACGAACACGCGATGCACTCAGTCACTTCACTTCAGTCCATACACGAGCAGTCTCTCGTTCGCTTTTTCTGCTCTGTAACAAACCCTATAAATAGATACGCCATGAGTAACATGGTTGAACAGCAACAAAACGCGGTGAATACATACATACATACATACATAGTCTAGACGGATAAACGCTAGAAAATACTCGTGTAGGGCCATTACGGAGAGCCCAATGGTAGCACAGGGCGGGCCTATAAGCTGTTCTAGCGACGGCAAGCTGTGAGTTGCTGTCGTATGTCGGCACCGTCGTCGTTATTGTCATTTGTTGAACTTACCTCGACCTCAGAGAGCTGAACGTTCTTGCCGGGTTTTGTGCCGCGAACCTCAAGAAGCCGAGCTAGTATCGAGTCCACGTTTAGGCCGCCGTCACCCATCCTAATGCTGTCGTGTTTAGGCCGTAGGAATTGGTGTCCGTGGGATGGCGGTTGGGCGGAATTCACTTGACAATGTCTTTATTAATC
>NW_019213968.1:494623-546830 GCF_002532875.2 Varroa jacobsoni | reverse complement strand
GGAGTGAATATTTTTTGTAAAGTATTTTTTCATAAACGCTATATTTAGGTGAAATGCGAAAATGAAATATGGGAAATAATGCTACTCTTGCATATTTGTTGATACGAGCATTGTCATACGTGTCTCAATAAGCTTTGTTGTTAATGAGCTAGTGAAATTTTCCTTGCTAATAAGTGTACAATAGCCAGTAGTGGATACTATTAACAGGAACCTCGAAGTTGTAGGAACCAACTAGGCTAGCTTTTTGCAACATGACACATTTTAGCAACATACTGTACTGACAAATATTTTATGCTGGACTCAATCGTAGATCCAACAAATCACAAAAAACTACATCGGTTACGAAGTTGTCTTTGGTCAGATAGAACCAGAGTCGCTGCTCGAATTATTTTTGTACGTAGGAAAAACAAATGATTTTTTAAGATCTGTAATATTGATGGAGCTACGCTGTTTGACGACAAGGGCTGAGGTCGCATAGCGGCTAGCTTGGAGAAAAGTACTTATGAAAGTATACCTGGAGCCAGGACGCATTTCTAATATCCAAGCCCTCCAAATATTTCGAGAGATTTTTTTATTTGATCTGCTGTTCAAACTATCGCTGGTCCTTATCAGAGCAAAAGTAAGCACCCTTAACATAGCATGATGGATTATATTTTGCAATGATATGGACATACTTTGTAAAGGTAGCCTTATTTTAGAACATTCGAATGAATTATTCGGCAACCCATAATATGCTAAAATTGCTTTGTCAGGACAAAATCCAGTGTTCTATCGCAAAGATTTTCATGCCCTCCGTTAACTTCCACATGGACCTAGCGTATTCATCAGGTATATACGAGCTGTACAATATTCGTTAAGCATAGAGTAATAATCTTTTTATCAGGTTAATTTGCTGAATTGAAGTGATTCGAATTGATCACATCACTATTAGTGCTTAATTTTACATGAATCTCCGGATGTCGGTTGAGAACAAATATCGGTGACCTACTTACTCTTTCCAGAACGTCAAACCGAAATCTAATCCTGACTGAAAGAGCTCACCAATTTTTTCTGTAGATTTTTGTTTAGATTTGTAACTACTACTTACTACTGTAAGTTCGCTACAACCAAACACTTAGAAGCTATCAACTTATATCGACAACGACTATGAGCAATGAAAACTGCGCTAAAAGGGAAAGGTCGACCGATAGGTTTGTAATCAGTGTTTCTTGGAAGGCGCACAATTCTATCAAGATCCGCTATTTTATCCATAGAAGTTGACGCTAACTTTTCGCTGTGGGCTAAGGCCTTCTTTCGTTTCACCCTGAAATTCTCGTGTATCTTAATGCGAGCATCATGAACAGTTCTCTCCTCTCCGCTCGTATCTCGGGCCGCTCGCTGTCACAGACAACATTCATTTATTATAAACCCTTAATTCTCGGTCCGCTTTTTCGCTGTTTCCTTTGTCTAATATTAAACTGCATAATCAAACTCGTTTTATGAAAAAGCTCTTGATATATCCTCTAGGCTTTTGAAAGGTCATTCTGTCGAAAGGCACCGACTATTCCTTTGGGAAGTCGGCGATGAACCGAAACAGACAGGGTCTGTCCTTTCTCAAACACAAAAATAGGCACAACAGAGTCAAACATCGGGTAAGCAGGACACCGCAGTGTGCAACGATCTTCTCTTTCAAGGGCCTAAAGAGACTAGCGCCACGACTGTAGTTGAATTTCACCGTTGCGGCCTCATCCCTAAAGTAGTCGAGAGAAGCCCGAGACGGCCATACTCTCTTGTATAATGCACCTACAGCATCGTTTTCCATCGAATTGCTGTATACCACTATTCTGCCTAAAGGACGGCTATACTTACTTGTAGTTTCGTGCAATGAGCTGTTGATCGCGACCTAACCGGCGATGCTTGCAGAGATACTCTGTAAAGCCCTAGCTTGTGCCTTTCTTGTCTGGCTTATCAACAAGCTCGCTGATTTGGGCATCTAATATAATAAAAATACTGTGTTCGCTTATATGAGCCATGTCAGCGATCGACAACTAAACTCAACTGACATATCTGAGAAAAGCATCATATCGTTTACCTGGAGTGGACTATAGTCGTATGTAGACCAAAGAAGTTTCCTGTTCATTCGGAATAGTCTGTGACTCAGTGTTGTAAGAATTTAATTTAGTTAGTGCAATGAGTTACCACAGCTATGGCTCGAGTCCGAGCTCGACTTTTCGTCGACAAGTTTTGCCCTCATTATCGTCCTCGCTGTACTTATCGACGCGCAGCCCACTTCTTTATCGACCCTCGACCTATTCGACGAATTACTCGTTACCGAGTTCAACGTACCGACGGTCGGTCTATAGTTCATCAGGAGCTCCTAACAGTAGAAGCCGCTATGAGGGCTCTTTGGAAGATCTCCCATCAGATAAAGATTCCGTTACCGCTAAAGTTGACAGCCCTTCAGCTTTGCGGAAAGGCAGTTCTACTCGAAGTTTTGGCAGTGTCACCACATGCGACGATATAGATGTAAGAGCCAACGACAGATCTAGAGCTTTAGGAAATTTAATACGTGTAGAAGTACATGTAGAAGGCGTGGGCAATACTGTATAAAAAAAAAATTATCTTATTTATGTATCTGAACTTCATTTGTATCGAGATTCGCGTGTATGGATTCAACGGATCATTACTGTACTATATTGATTTCATGATGTCGTCAAGAAAGCTCTGATAGTCTATGGCTAAGAACACGCATATTGGTTCAAAACCTTCCACACGGCACATTGACTGCAGAATTTGTGAAAGAAATTGTGGAATTTCTTGGCTGCTGTGTGTGTGTGATTTATTGTTATTTTCGTATTTGTTAAATTCTTTTAAACTTACTCAAACCGGACCTATACGTGCCTTTTGTACGTTGTATATATACCCATAACTTTCGCCGCCTTCATAGTTCTAAGAATTTCCGATTTTCAAGTTATCGACCGCTGGATTGAGTTGATTATATTACCTGTAGCAGGGAAAGATGGACATTTGTTCAAGCTCAGTGACGCCTAATTGGGGCATGTTGTATTGCAGAATTGTTGATTACATAAATCAAAGCAAGCATAACCTTGTCAAGGTTAGTAATACTTATCTTAGATATAAATATGGAGGTGGCCGGTAGTGGGCAAAAGGTGCGGGGGGATGAAGTACGCTATATAGGGAGGCGCGTGGTCTAGGAACTTTAGTCTTCAACGCTAAGTTAAATAATTATGGACAGGAATTCCTTCGCCAACGTACACTAATCTTTCTGATCCCGCTTAAATGAAAGACACATGGACTGAAAATTCGACGTAGCGTACTGGCCAGTTACTTCTACGTTCACTTGCTCTAAAGGTCGTATAGTTATCAATCATACGGCATACTTATTTAGCATTAATAGCAATGACTTGTATATCTATAAGCAACAAATATTCATTTAGCACTAATATTAGTGATTTCTTAAATCTTATATACTTATTCGGCATAATTAACAATGGTTCTCGGTGAACATCGTATCGCTCAACACCAATAACAACTACTTTCTTAAACATCCTACGCTTATATTAATCCAGTAAGAATCAACCCAATATTAAAGCTAGAGAAGAGATACGGAAGGTGGCTTCACTGTCCTTCGTAGCAGTGCTCTCTGCCAACGCAGGCGATGAAGTGGAGTGATAGTTAAATTGGAGCCTTGATGACAGGCAAAGTGCATCGCGGATGTGTCTCATGCACGTATCTTCTTCAAAGCAACTGTCATAGCAGTGATGCAGCAATGAAGTAGAGTGACAATAATACTAGTACGATAGTGTCGTCATAGTATCGTATGAATGCATTCCATGCTGACACACTAAACAAACGGTTAAGACGATTAGTTTGAAGCCACTTTCTAAAAGATACGTATATATATATTTGGAACAGAGTATTAGAAATAGTTTGTTTCTAAGGCTAAATAGTACACAAATTTTAATGCATTGGCCATGTTTTCCACAAAACCAGCGTTCAGCACAATTGTAGCTTCAATTCGGGACCTAAACAACTCATTGCGCATTTTCAAAATAATCCTCCTTTAGAGTATGTTTATAATAGTACGTGTCCAGCGAAATTAAGTTTTAGGCTAAAGGTCCCAAACTCACAATTGTTCAAAGTCGACAAGGTGCAGGAAGGCGCAAGGAACTTCTATTAGACGAAACTTTGGAAAGTGATATTTTCTTTATTAAAATACTCGATGAATTCAGATTTATCAGAAATGTTTTTAATGGAATCTTTTTAACCCTTATCTGGAACTTTTTGAGAACCATTCGGTTTATTCCAATTGAATTTGCTTGGATTTTTCAGAACTGGTCAATTTGGACCAGGGCAAATATTTAGTTATCGTCAATGGCTGAGAGTAGGCGACGAACCAGGACTTATAAACCTACATTATATCATCAAATAGGTACCATAAGTGGCACATTTGCTTTAGGTGATAATGTCTCGCTGATTCAGTTGCATCTACCCACTGGCGTAACCGTTTGCAGTTATCGCAATGGATCTACTTCTCATTATAAGTCATAATTCGGTGCAAGGATGGGTCACTGTTATAAGAAGACAAGAATAAATGTACACGTCTGTTTTTGATTTTCGCTTAAATCATGCAGCACCCCTTTTGTCCAATTCCTGTTCCTTATTAATTCGACCGAGATAAATGCGTAGGGAGTTTTTACATAGATCAAATCTAGCTGTTAATACTTTTATAGCTTTTAATTTTTTATTAGTTTTGCTTCATAAGTGGCAGTTTATCATGAGACTTACCTTCGAGTTCGAAATGTATTTTTCTAAACTCTTCGAACCAGCGGTTCGCCATGTCTCTAGTCATAGAACTTTCATCGAATACAAGCTTTATACGGCGAGATGTCTTCACCTCTGCAGTTCTAAGTGAAAACTATTCGATTTTTTTATTCTCCATGGCTCTCTACAATTTGCTCGCTAAAAATCCGAGTACCTATTCCTTAATGAACGGTCTCTAGTTTCAAAACATGCATTTCTAACACCAAAAAACGATGTCGTAAAATGTCGCATCGGTACAACCTTAAAGATATTTTCCACGTACTTCTTCATCAATAAGCTATACAGCTCCAGGCCCTCTAGGTATAATATTTAGCCTACTATTTATTATGATATCTTGCATATTACTGTATGCAGTATACAACAACGCTCGTCCATCACAGCAAAATGTTTGTGCTTAAGTTGTACTTAAGCCATACTAAAAGAGTTTTCGGTTTACTTAATGTTTCGATATGTAATTACCTGATGACATCGGTTATGCAAGGCCTGAGCTCAACATTCTTTCGTTCTTTTATGTGTGTGTATGTGTCTGTGTGTTTATGTGTGTGTGATTCTTAAAAGGACTAGTGTGAGTCAAAACCTGCGTGCATCTGCTTATAGGAAATCTTATTACGCACGTGTTTTCTAATCAGGCCACATTCACACTAATTTTCATGCTAAAGGCATTCCAAAATGCATGTAATTTTAAGTTACATTTTGCAAACAATATTAGTCGCAAAGCTTTCCGCAATAACTCAACCTTAATCTGTAGTGGTTTATCTAAGGGACGAGTGGCTGCGAACTGACCATTAGCAGTTCCCCCTTTCGACAAATCTTTAACACTATCTTTCGGTATTGCTTTGAAAACTGCCTGGAAAAATTTTGCTAGATTTACTAAAACGCTCAAATATAGATTACCTTTTGGAGACCATATTTCTCCAGTAGCGTAGATAACGATCAGCTTTCCCAGAAATAAGTTTTGCTTGCCTATAGCAAAAGCTGGTAAACACGATTTGATTTTACAAATGCGATTTGGACCTAGACCATTTGCCCCAACCTGCTTAGAGTATATGTCTTCCCTAGTTTCAAGCCTATAAGGACTGACAGACCCAAGATCTGTGTTGACGAGTTACTTCGCTGTTAATTAATATGTCTCAAATAAATGCTTTTACGCTTCGAGTTCGTAATTCCTCCCATAAGAGATTTTGCTAAGAGTAACGAAAATATGTAACACTAAGCTTGGCATTAAAATTTTTCAAGAGTCATTCTTTTAAGAGAAACCTTCTCTGCAAAAGACAATGGCAAGTCTTGTTCTACAGTTTCGCTACAAAAAGCTCTGAATTAACGTTAATAATCTAAACACTCAATAGTGCTGTACATTGAACTCTGCGCAGAGCACCCCCATCTCATTCTGATTCAAAAACGATCGCAAGCAATGTCATTCACAGTAATACTTCAGATCATATGTCGAAACCCAATATCCACACTGTTGAATTGTCAAAATTTTATTTGACTCACTCTCCATTAAAAACTTCCTTGACCTTTATCAAAATCCGCTCGCAGTTAATAATGATGCGTTCGCTGTATTTCAGAAACCTGAACGAGACGATCTATCAGGTGAAGATCTTACAACGGAAAATTATTACAAAAGGGTGAGTTTTTTTTTTCTAAATCTCTCTTCATACGCTCGTGCAACTTTTATCATCCTGTCTACACCACTGTTCCATACAGTGCCTTTTATGCTCTTCTATATAGCCGTTATATAGTCAACTTCTAAATTACTAACAAACCTAACTGGAATCACGAGGTGCTCAGGACTCCAGATCCGCGATCTTGAGGTACCGAATTCTATCCTTTTTGAATCGTTTGTGTTTCAGCAGCCCAGCTCGCACATACGTATATCCAGTATGAACGTCATTGCGCTCTCTACTCATCACATATATGATACGCATCGTGTCTCAGCCAATATTGCCCATTATGGAGGTATTGGTGCTAAGAGCACTCAGTTTTTACGGGAGAAATGCCATTACAACCGAATACTTCGATTCATCATCGCTTTCGGACGATACGCCTTAATTGTCCAACTCGCTAGACTATCATACGTTTACATCCTGCCATAAAATTAACTAATCCCCCAAAGCCTTTACTTCACACAACTCCGTCGACACATCTACCCGCTAAAATATATAATGTTTTATTCTCAACTAGAACATTCCGTCTTTTCTCACAAAAGCATTAGTCAGTGTATCGAAAGCTTTGAGCGAATACATGGTTAACCAATCCTGGAAAATAGACAGGGTCATATTGTGTGACGCGTATTAAGCTTGGCTAAAAGGAGTGCCTGTAACGTTAAAATCTTGGTTTGGATATCATATTATTGTTGATGAACTAAAAACGAAGGGAGATAGATCAGTAACTTTAATTTATACGAGGTGCTTACGGAATCGATTTTGCCATTTATCTCGAAAACGGTAGGACCCATGAGAAAATGTGAGAGCATAATTTGCGCTTAATATATGATCTGCATGTAATAGTTAACTCCTTCGATAAAAAAATAGGTGCCTTAAATATTTACACTAGCGTCTTTAAAGTCTACACAACTTGTTTTTTTTTTCTGCGGAAAGATCCTTGAGAGCCATTCCATTCAACCAAAATATCAAACAAACAGTTTGCAAAAAATCTTTTTCCTAGACTTATTATTCATGGACTGATTTGAGAGTTCTTTTTGCGTTGTTTAGCTAATACCTGGCTCTAATAATAGTGTATTTGACAGCTTTTTTCTATTCTTAATGAAAGAGGAATAACGGTACGTATTAGGATGTTGATTCTATATTTATTGTAGTTTCTGAAAGTTAATTGAAAAATTATTAAAAATTTAGATATTCAACAATCGTTTTTTAGCAAAACGAGAAGATGTTTTTTAGAAAGTTTTCATGATAAAACTTTCAGATAAACGTATTTCTAAGTAACTATTAATTAGAAAAAAGCAGTCTAAATCGCTGAGAAATTTTTGTTTAACAAAATAATTGTGATATATATGTAATGGAACGGGTTTCTGACTCCCATTCGATAGAGAATAAAATGATACCACAAACGAACGACTGACAATTCACAAGCAGCAGCAGATGGGCCTTGAGTTTGCAGACAAATGATATCTCAAACCTCTTTCATTCTCGACAAACATTCGCAAAATAATAGTTAAATAGCGAGTATTTACTTTACGTTTAAAGAATTGACTTTCTCTAACCTGCAATAAAATAACAATTGAAGTTAATTACTTTTAAAAGCACACAGTATTTCCAGCTTTCATCAGCGCATTCGCCATAACTAATGAGATTAAACAACTACACAAGCGTATGAAATACCTGGAGAGATATGGATCACTGTGAACGTCAGAAAAGTTTATAAGAAATTAGGGTTATCAGACCGAAAATAAATATAGTCAGCAATCTGACTTGACATTATTATACCCAATTTTAACCCAATACGGTTCATCCGATAGAACTTGACGTGTCGCGATTAGAGCATACCATTTATTGGAAATGTACGCAGGAACCTTATTCAAGCACGGAAAAAACAAGCCGCAAGCAGCACATACCCAGATAAAAGGTTCTCTCAATGAAATTACTTCCGGCTCAATGCGATACACACAATTAAACCGACAAAATGGCACGGTGCTATGAGTTGAGTTCTATTCTAATAAGGTACTTAGCGGCTTATTAATACAATTCGCGAAATAACAATATGACATCATGCAGCACCAAAGGTTTATATAGTGCCGTTTCGTTTAGTCCTAAACTTTTCAATTCTCAATCTCTCTCAGAGAAAATGAGCTCCACGACCTGCTAGATTGTGAAGTTAATGACGCTCGTCATCTGCTAAGGGGCTAATGACGATAAACATCCAACGTTTCCTGAAAGCTTAAAAAAGAAGGAATACATGGGAGAATGGGTTCCGCCTCGTGTCTAATGTTTTGTAAAGAAATGTTAGGGGCCGTCCGTGGATACCACTTTGGTAGACTAAACCCTGAAATTTACTTGATCCCCACGCGTAATATGTGCGTTTGATGGTCCCGGAAGGATCTCATTTACTTACCAATCTTTGAAAGAAAAGACGGTTAAGAGAGATTTTGCATATGGCGCAAATACGTCGACTAATGAAGCTATCGAACCGGAAATGTCCAATAAACAGGGTCATCGTACTGCACGGCAATGCACAGCCATATGAAGTCGTACAAGGACAAGTTCGTGTCAATTTCGGCAAACCTCTTATTTTAGGTTAAGTTAGGTTCCCAAGCCCTCATCTCTCTGAGATGCAGCCAGTGAAAGCAGTCGGTCTTGAGAATCTCAAGTACGAGTATCAGCTGATGTTTACGACAGGTTACCGCCTAGTATCGAGTATCTTGGTCGCGATCCACCTGCTTTTGTTGATTGCAATTATCACGACCACTTCTGTTGCTTTGAAAAGACTATCGCAAAAGAGAAACTTTTTCGAACCTGACTTCGGCATTAGAACTGGTCCCAGACCTATGATGGCTAAGGCTTGAAATCTATATGACCAGATCGTGGGTAGAATAAATGGCGTCAACTAAATTTCTCCGTCCTTTGATTTTATCAGGGTTTTTTTTTAACATAATATCGAAAGAAGAAAAGCTTACGTTGTTTCTGCATCAGACTGGGTGGCGAAGGGCAAAGGGAATAGGGGGGACGGTTTGCTTGTGATGTTCTCTTGTTTTAGGATAGCTGTCACGTGGACATCTACCCTAGTCAGGATGTGCGAAACTAATTTTTATTGAAAGTCAGTTATTCGCTGATTATAGATAGAAATCGAGCGAGTTCGAAACATTTGTGGCCTGTATTTTTTGTGAGAATTTTCAAGTCTATCTTTCCTTATCGCGATACTTTCTCTTTGTTGATTTTTAGAAGGCGCTACTGATAGGACTGTAGAGCTGAAATTTTAAAACAATGTTGATGACAAGTCATTTTCCTAGCTTATTCTCCCTCTAGTCTCCCTTTTCATATATTGCTAAACTAATAAACTACGTTGTCTGTTTGTATTGAACAGGACTATGCGCTTGGAACTAATAGAAATAATATCAATACACTGGAATAGCACGCATGTAAATTAATTTAGAAAAATCGAGCGGAACAGTTTAGAAAAACGGCTGAAGTAAACTACTACAGGCATAGCAAAAATTGTTTTGCTTCCAAATTTCTCAGCTCTACGAAGAGGCGACGTCCCAGCGCGAATCTGAGGAAGCGGCCTTAGTTGCCGAACTGAAAGAACAGATCGATCTACGGCAGAAACTGATCTATGCGATCAACAACCTTCAGGCCCTACAACATGATTTGAACGATACCAGCGAGATGTGCATATTATTGGAGGTATGTGTCATTTAGATTATTTGCGTTTGAATTTTTTATGAGTCACCTTACTAACGAGTTCGTAAGTAGAGGATCGCATTGAGTTGCATGTGTCTAACTGAATTAGAATTGGACACCGTCCGATTCCAGGCCCATGACGCCATCGCTTCCTCTATTCCGCCGGACATTATTACTCTTATTAATTATTTATATATAGCTATGAAACCCGCTGATAGTTAATCGGCTTATGATAAAAAGCTAAGTGATGCTAAGTGCCGTTAGATTAGAAAGATAACTATACGACAAGTCGCGTAGTTTTTGGAAAACCACAAAGCGCGTTGGATTTAGGCTTACTATGCGCTGGGTGAATGAGATCTGCGTAACGGAGCAGTGAGACATACACAAAACGCAGTGATTTGTTTAGCGAAATAGAATAGCTGCATCAATGAAATGGCTTTACGAAAGTATTCCAACAAGAAAATTCAGAGAACACCAAGGGGACGACGAAGTGAGTACACGATATGGAACCCAACGCGTAAAGGACCCGTAAGAAAACCAAATCTGATGTCTAATGGCTAAACATGTACACACCGAATTAATATCTCACCTACGGAGCATGCTAAAGACTTTAACAACTGGTAAAAGTCCAGCCAGTGACGTTACCATTTGACCTTCGTTCAAATTGTATTGGGGGTACAATAATTTACAACGAATTGGCTCCATGTAACTGCATACCAATTGACGAAATTCTGATATTAAAACATCTGTGCGTTGTCAAGTGGTCACATTCGAGATCTGCTTTGATTTCTAATGTTTGCACGCAAATTGCGCTGTCTTCTATCGTGGCACATTGCAGCTAAAAGCTTGGGTAGCTACGATCTTTGAGAACTGTGGGTAATTCGCAGAAACAAAGTGATATACATCTACGTTAGTGCTTTACATTAATTGCCATTGCATGATAAGCTAACCTAGAAATTTCATCAAAGATTCTGTATCCTCATATCTGATACTGAAACGGTCATATCAGATTATAATGTCAATGACAAATAATGCGGACTTAATATTAATAAATAAAATACTATTATAATCATGTTATTTACTTGGTGATGCTTGATCTAAGAGAAACGGCGATCTTGTATTTTTGGGGACTTCCGTATAAAGTCGATAATAGAATGCCGAGTACACGAATCGTTTGTTTTTTCTTGCTTCTTTTTTTTTCTTAAAGGAGCTCCTTAGATCGATGTTTTATGCGATTCAATGCAATTCCTACCGCACTGAACTGACAGTCGGGATAGGCCATTCCCTGTGTCATGGCATTGCATTCATTAGCAGTGGACTTAGGCTGAATGTTAAATCTTTCTATGTAGACCATGCTCTTCACTCCCTAGATTACGTGACGACATTTTACAAAACCCTGACTTATATAATTTAGAGGCTATTGTTTCACTAGCTTAAACGCACGCATAGGCTTCTCCAACGGTCTGTTATTTTACTCATTTTTATATAGCATAGTCCAAATAAATGCCATTAGCTACCGATTTGCCTTTTTGCCTGTGAACGTGCCATCATATGTTGTTTTTCAATCTTCGAATTATTTATTGCGTTTTAGTGTTTGGGTTGCCCCAATCAATTTTGCCCAAATGCGAATATTCTCTTACTATTACCGTAACCGAAGGTATATGAATAGTTATTTTTTTAATGACCGATAGGCAAGGGTCAAGCAAAAATAAGCTGTAAATGTCCGGCGACCTACCTCAGCCTGAGTACTGCTTGAAAACGAAGTTGCGTACATTTTTATTACGGTATCGAACAGCTATTGTTGGAACGGCAATCTAACTTCAAACATCTTAAAGTGCGTTCTGTTTATTGACATTGTTGTCTTTTAAATACAATATCATTCGACAGAATAACAATATTAGTTGTTTATCATCAGCTGCTCACCGTAAAGAGTCGCTTAGCGCATCGTCTGCTATTAGTTACCCCTGTCTGGCCCCGTCAAAGAAATCTGTGCGCACTCCCAGCCAGGGGAAGGCTACCCAGCCTTAAGGCGATGTTTCCTCATTGGCCTTCAGCGATGGTTGACATCTAACTTGACTGAAATAAATATCGGGAAATCACAGTCCGCTACGACATGCTTTTTTGGTGTAAAATGAGAAATTTTAGATAATTAATAATTCCTCTTTCAATGAATAAATCGCAATGCAACTCATAATTAGCAGCTATTGGCTTTCTGGTGGAATAAGTTTGTGTTTTCATTTCTATCAAACGTTTTCCAAATTTTAGAGTCATCTTTCTCAAACTGCATCTGTTTAGCAATTCAGTAATATTGAATCGCAATATTATTGTTATACAAGGTATTCTTTTATTTTCTTACAAGGTATAGTCTATTGAAATCCAATGCTATCTTTTCCTATAAAAACTGACAAACGTTGGCCTTTTTTCACCAAAAAAAAAGCTGTTCTTGGCCAGTGATAAAATAGAATGTGTAGCGAGAATCTACGTACGAACAGATCTCACGAACTATAATCGGTTAGGTAAGATCTCTCGGAACTCAAATCAGTCTGTATCAAATATTTTTTTTGCGCATACCGGCTTCAATTTTTTTCAAAGCATCTTTGTGAACCTGAATCAGCTCTTTTCATATTAACTTGTAGAGTATATGAGCGATAAGTCAGAATAAGGTTATATATATAGTCCTCTAGTATTTGCAAAAAATACTATAAAAAAAAATAAGATTTGCTTTCATTTTTCATCCCGCTTGGCATTGCCAAATTCACTTCTAATTGCTAAGCTAGAACATTTCATTGTCAACAGCTTACCTAATCGACAGACTTCGTAAAAATATGCCAAAATTCCTTCTGCTGGACAAGTTGATACTGAAAATAGCCTCTTTTAAGTTAGTAACCTGATGAGCAAACGAATAATTACCATAAAAATTCTTATAAAAAGAAATCAAAATAAAAAAAGCTATCGGTGCCCGCAAATAATAATAATTTCAATATAAAAACAAAAATTAAATAAATTAAAAAAATGCGAACTTGAACTATGTAAGATTTCTGAAATACAGACCCAAAAGATCTAGACTTTTCATACACTCACACATTCTTAGAATCAATAATTGAAGACAAAAATAACAAAACTATAGACATAGGAATGTATATTAATTTAAAAAACTACATCAGCAATACCGTTCAGAAAGTAAATAGACATCACAATATTAAATATAAAATAAACCTTTAATAAAATAGAAGACATGTCTTTGTCTAAGCTAACAAAAGGGCGTCTGTGAAAAATGTACCACTTAACTTTAATGAAGTGGACATGCGGAATTGCGCTGATATCAATAAGACAGACCACTTGAAGACAAAAATAGACAGACATGCACCATTCTAGCCCAGTGCCCACCCAAATTTGTTGTTCTACTTCAAAGTACTGGAACACTGTCTTGAAAAGGTTGCCAACACACGTGCAAAAGGTTCAGTGATTGAATACTGGGTTGGCCGCCGACTGAAGGTTTGCGGGATTTATTTTGACTGTCGTAGTTTAAATTACTTATCTATGAGCTTTTAATCTTTTTTTTTTTTTTTTTTTTAATGTATAACTTGTTCTTGTTTGCCACTTTACGTGACATCAGTATCATCAGAGACCTAGTTAATTTTAGAAATAACGGACTCCGAACTCTTCCGTATAAATACGTCTTGTTCTGAAGAAGGATCTAGGGTCACGTGATATTGCTAATACCTACGACCAAATACATTATGTGCTACTATGATCGGGCGTGCTCAATGCAAAACCAGTTGTGTGCATAAACGTTCTAGATGCTTACGTATTCGTCGTAATGTAGAAGCTGCACTGACATTTTAGGAACTTAAAGATCGCTCATTACAGGCAATATGAATTGTCCATGTCTCAGCTAGAAGCAAATGAAATTAAGAAAAAGGTATTTGGTTGAATTTCGTGTTCAAAATAATTTCCTCTGATTTCTGCGCGAAGTCACAGGACCGTCTAATGAAGACATCTTACATCTTATCTGTCCAATAAATTAGCTAATGAAAAACGCGTTATCAGTATGTGTAACTCAGTTCGTTCCGTATATCTAGGCATCCTCATTTGGATACATAGGGAAGGGAATCCGATTATTTGCCGGGACTAACTTTTCTCTGAACCTTCCACTTTCCACTCTATTTTAGAAGTTCTTTAAATACACAAAATGTACTGACAAATAACCATGCATAAAGTGAAGTTTACCGCATTCATTAAATAAATCGTTATTGAAGTGAACATGCAGCGGTCTGCAAGAAGAAGTCAATTGAAAATGTCTCCACAAAAAAAATTAAGCTATATAATAAGATGGATACATTTGGAGCAAAGATGTTGTACTATGAATTAGCCAAGGTATTCGACTGTGTGTATTCTGAGAAAATGTCAGGTTTAGCGGGTATGCATTGTTAGAACTTCATGCGATAACCTCACTGTATTCGAGAGTAAAGGCGGCTTTAAACTGACTAACGATACCGAAAGGGCAAGCCCGTTTTGCGACGCGTGTGAAACAACAGGGTCACCCCGCACAACAAGCACTTCATTGCTGGGAGCGTTAACGATATCTGTATGCTTAAACGCTTCACTTTCTCTGAGGACGTAGTATCTAATCAATAAGACAGAAACTCTTTTTCTTGTAAGTCTGCAGTGGGTCTCACCGTTTTACTTAGTCTGAGCATTCAGCGCTCCTTGTAAAAACGCGATTGCCATAAATATAGTCCGGATAGCTCCGATTCCGTATCGTTAGTTGCAATCAGCTGTGACTCTTTTAATAGAATCTATGTGGCGCTGTATCACGTAATACAGAGAAACGACAATTGATAGTCGGAGGACAATGGGCGTATTGAAGAAGCCACTCGATGACTGATGCCTGCCTCCATTTTGTCATGTCTGTTGAAAGCAGGATAATTCCAGTATTTTAGTAGATGTCGTTCACACCGAATACCGAAGTGCCTTTAAAACAACGTCGTGGGAACCATTTTCCGTTTTTAAAAAAAGCTAGTTTCTATGGAGGTGTCTTCAAAGGATCGTCATTAATGACTTTTTAATGCTTCTCATGGTTATGATATGAAACGTTTATGCCAGCCATGCGTTGAGCTTTAATATACACCGACGATATTAAAGTGATGGTGGACGTTGATGATGCGGGAGCCTTTTCAGTTATGATCTACCCATCCGGGACATCGTCTGTCTACGCATAGGTGCGCTGCGTTTGTAACGGGTCCCATAATTTCCATTGCGCGGGTTTCATAAATGTATAAATCGCTTCTTTTAGTTGTGATATCATTAGGGGGTATTGGCGTGAGATTCCTGCGTTGATCCATACTCCAGCGGACGCCCTGTTTGTTCTTCCTGCTTGCTAGTAGTAGATGCTAACTTTAACGGAGATAAATTTTTAGCGCCTATTAGCTCTTTTTTTTTCTTTTAGTGTTTTTTCGTCTGACTGAAGTCGTGTAATTCGAGTGTATATAAAATCCTTGACTGTTAAAAACGTAAAAGTAATTTAAAAGATGTGGAGACAGTTTCTCGCAGTGCGCTTCTATGCGTTATTTATCCTTAAATACGATCTTTGTACTTCAGACAAAGGCTATCGCAAAAGCATCGAAGAAATTTATTTGTTTATGTGAAGAGCAGGCTAGATAGAGCTAGGCAAGGGAAAGTACACCAAACTAACGAATGTGGTGCAATTGTGAAATATTAGCAGATACCACGAGTATTCGCTCCGTATGTATACATAATTTTGTGTATATCATATTATTTACGCTTTTCGTGACATGATGATTCTTAGTTGTCTATAAATAGATAGCTTCCCATCAATAGCTGACAACGATCGTGTTTCGCACCCTTAATTTAACATCACCTATGTATCTAAAAACGTAAATTCGTACCGATGACCTACGCGATGTTCTGAAGCACCATCAAGGGCTATGAGACCTGATTCACTTAATAACTACTGCTTGATCAAGTAAATAACTGCGAACTAACTTTGACAATGAAGAATCTGTGTCGATGCAAGTTAAATGGTGACGCCGGATTAGAATCGAAAAATGTCCTTCTGTGAAAATCCTTTGAAGCATCACTGTGCATTATTTTCACTTTATTAAACGTGCAAAGAAAGCACTGTCTGGTCCTTTATACACGCTGCGTTATGACTGGCTCGATATTTCCCTGTTGCGTTCGTTATTTTGATGTTATACATTTTTGTTTGCTTCAAAAGCTTTCCTAAAACTAGCTTTTTTTTTTTCAAAAACATTTTTAACCAGTTCCCGAAGTATGACATTGTTGTATATCTATGTATACATATAGTATACCCACTATGTAAGTGTGCGCCAAGTGTTCACATATCTTTGAATTTTATTATTCAGGAATCTATCTATTGACGCTTTGTTGCGCGATAGTCATTTGGTCGTTACTTACCAGATAAACGGAATAACCGCGCGGCCTTAAGAGGCTAGTGTCAAAATGCTCGAGCTACTCTTTTTGTCAAGTATCTATTTTGCATCTGTAATGTCAGCGATATGCAAATAAAGTGAAGTTACGTTATTTTCTAGAAATTGTCTTAACGCAAATAGCCATTGCTCCGGAGATAGTTATGTCTGTGAAGCGCTCGATGTATCCTTCGATATACAGATGGACCTGATCGATTTCTGATTAATAACGAAAATAGATTTGAATTACTGCAGAGTATAATGTTGGTTCGCTTTCACAAGGATCGTTGTCGCCGATTTGACAGGCCGTTTTAAGTCGCTCATGACTCGTGGGCCTTAAAAACTCCTTTCTTAAAGGATGTAAACTACTTTTAAGTCGCGCGTTTGGTGATTCTCAAAAGACTCATACACTAGGTGTGCGGCAATTTTATCTTTCAAAAATGAAAACCGTTGCTTTGATTGCTTTGTTTTTTGAATTAACGTTCTCAACGTGAAGTATCATTTTCGAAAAAACGCCCGAACTCACAACTACGAGGTTTTGTATTCCCTTTTGAGCTTCAGCGTTTTTTTTTTAGTTATCTGAATTATTTCTTCCGCAGTGACGTCTGATTATCGTTACATTGTCTAGGCACAATGTATCTAATTGGTCTTCATGGCCCAGCAGGGATTAGGCTCTATTGTAGCACAAGTTTTCGTTCGTAGAAAAATTATTATAAGATCTAAAGCTAACGCTAAAAAATGGACCACAAATCTATCTTGAGCCAACAAGCCAGAATAAATAAATATAGACTCGTTAAAAACTAACGCATAGAGGATGCTGTATCTAAAGAAATAAAATTGTTAGACAGCTCGTTTCTCGCACTCGTATTAAAAATCGCCTAAATCCTTTGTCAGTTTTCACTGTTTCGCTACCCTCTATACTCTGCTCTTACTTAATCTAAAATATGTTGTTTACTCCGAGACGAACGAACGATAACAGGCCTCAGCTTTTTGATCTAACTCTTTTTCTTGGCAGCTCTACTATTTGAACTAGCTATGATCGCAGGCATAACTGCCATGACAACACATTTGAAAGAGTTCATGTTAGCCGCCAACCCCACGCGGCCCTTAACTCTCACACGTGCATAAACAAGGAAAACGAAGTATACTGGGATGACCACGGTTGGCAAACGGTAACTGTTTATTTGTGTTAATACGGTTACTGGAATGAAATAGCGATTGACATAAGTATACTGGGGTGTTAGTTGACCCAAAGGCCATGACACAAACATGAGTCCCAGTGGGATGAAGCATCTGGTCAATTTGTGTGTATTCCTTAGATTAGATAAAAACGATTCTAACATCTAGAAAAGCGGCAATACAATATCTGAAGAAGCATTTTCTTTTCGTTGCAGAAGTTCGTTCCCGATAGAAAAAAACGTTGACAAACAATTAACATGAAGCAAACTCGTTCTAGGAAAGTGCGTGACAACGCCATATGAATATGAGACGCGTTTACTGAAGTCACCTTAGTGACCCGAAGTGAAGTATTCGAGTTATCTTTATGTACAAACACACACAGCCGAAATTTAGCTTTAACAACTGTGAAAATGCGTTCTTTCATTCTTGTCAGAGAATATGTTTCGTAAATCGACAATCTTATTACATCCATAGGGACTTGTCGATTTCTATTATATTTTCTTCAACATAAATTTCATTCAAATGGGACCGTATTTATAATAATGTAGTCAGATTATTTGTGCTATTTGTGTGTAAAAAATTTCCATAGTTTGTTTTTCGCTAGAATTTTCAATCTCGTTGTTCTGTAACGAGAAGCTGGGATCGAATACCGAAGATACAAATAAACCAATCTGCGACTATTATTTTTTTACCCAATCCTACCTATGTCATAATACATAGTCCACTTTGGTGTGCATTTTATCTGTTTCCCAGCTATTATTTATCTACATTTTAGCCAAGCTAGTTTTACTTGTCACAAACTTATCATTGATCGCATGCAATTTTCACTTTCAGCGCCTTGGAACGGTCAAAGAGGAAAGTAGGCGTCTGAAAAAACAGACGTCATTAAAGTCGCAACGAGGCAACGGTGTGCGAAGGTTTTGAGCGGAAACCCAATATCGCATAAACTGGCTAACGATCATTTGGTAAATACTATATTATTTTGGATACCATTAAATGGAGAATGTAAATAAATCTTTCTGAAATAGACAGTTTACTATTTACGCAAACACGTTTTATTTAACGGTCGGTTGGCATATAAAAAAAAAGTAATGTGACATAAAATTAATACGCAGGTAACATGTCAAATGCAGAAAGTTTTGCTCTGCGCGGAAATTTGTGCCTCACTCATTTGCCATATCGCCCTTCTGCGTTTCTGTCTGCAATAAGCGCTTATCAAAAACTCCGTATTTAGTTAGGTTAGGAAAAAGAAGTCTCCTACGATCTGGTTCACAAGTTGGCCCGCAGATCTTGCCGCAAGAGGAAATGCAGGTATTCCCGCGGCTAAAAAGATACTGGGCATTTCGATGAAAAAAATTAGATAAGCGCGCGGTCAAGAGCAAGTACGTAAAAAAAGGATGAAACAGGTGGTAACGTTCCGCATTCGTAGTTGTTACGCGATCGGTGAGACAAAAGCAGATAGGGCAGGCTGGCTAACGAGTCAGCCGGCCGGTCACCTTGAAATCGTGGAGGTGATTGTAGCTGTTGCAGAAGCCAGCAGCTGCCGCCAAAATGCCACTGCCGGTGGTTTACACCAGTAGCGGAAAAAACGGTCAGCTGCATATTCTGCTACCAGCATTTCTACTTTGGTAAAAATGCTGGCAGCAGTAGTTGAAAGCATCACTGAAAGAAGATGCACCTTTGTTCTTTGGTACGACGAGAAGCAGAGACAGTCCCTGATAGGAATGTGATATCTCTAGTTAAGGAGCGGCAATGCATGTACAAAAACGGAACTGGCATGGAAAAGAATCCGGTTGGAACATACGCCAAAGGCAGCTGTCGGTAGGTGTAATAAGGACTACCTGTCTTTAGAGCTTTGTGAAGAAAAACTGCTGACCGTAATCCAATTAAGATATCGCATAGTCGTTTTAGAAGAGAAAGTAACACAAGTGAACAAGAACGATGGCTTCGTGAATGACATTAAGACAACCTCGATCAAGGCGTCCTCAGGCCTGCTATCATCATTATCATTATCATCAAAGTCTGAGAAATGAAAGCTGGAACTGGCATTAATAATGGGATCGATGAATTCCTAAATTGTTATCTGGGCCAATTCCAAGGGGTACAGTTGAGTCTTTAGCGCATCGTCCTTTTGCCAGCCGGGCTAAATCACAGTAAAGGCACGAAGGTGATAAAGGTCTCTTTGAAGGCCGTTGACGGGATGTGATCTGCATGTGCGACGCTGAAAATAATGATCACACCAGAGGAAAAAAGGAGCCGGAATTTAGAACTGTATGAAGCAAGCTCTCCGCTCCTACGTAAATCAGCTACGACGCTTACACAGTAAGTAAGAGGTGAATCCCGAATTTAAAGAGAGGACTTGCTGGTGAAAGTAATGTGTGTTGGGTCTAACGAAGCACTAATCTAAAAGACTGACGCCGAGGCTAACCTAGAAGCTTGTCTTGAAACGGACACAAACCAAGACCCTGGTTAACACGATCACGACAGATAGGACTTGTAATGGATTGGAACTACTCCTAAAAACAGGGTCAAAGAAGTCGGAATAGAATCGCCGAAGCCAGGAGGCACTGTACTCTAAACTGCCCTGAATTGAATGCCCAGAACTCTAGGTAACAAAATCCTAGTCCAGGATATCACCAGAGTCATTTGTATTATTTGTCGAGTTAACGAAGTAGCGGAGCTGCAGTGCTTCTTTTACTGCCTGAAAGATCCTCTGATAATCCAGGGAAAAGCCTGGATGACAACGACCAAGCGTTGGGCGCCAGAGATTTTTACATAGCTGCCACGGAATGGAGGCTCAAATGGATTTTGCAAAAGGTAGTAGTCTTTTATTTTAAAAGAGACCTCTAGTTAATCATAAGTTCACCATTTACGCCCATTTATTCATAAGCCCACCCAACATCAAACTGACAGCTTGTACGGACTCACTGGTATATAGGTTCAAGCGTATCGAAGCTGCAGAGCTTCAGTGATTACAGGAACCTAATTTATGAGGTTAACGTATGGAAGGTCGTGAGTCAAAACAAAGCTTTCGCCAAAAGGGTAACCAAGATAGGCTCCGATTGAAATGTGAGGGAATAAGAAAATGCTGAATGGCCTTGTCAGTACAGGTTACCATACGCAGCAGTAGGCGAAAACATAGGTACAAGTGGTGTATAGAAAAAGCAACATGTGGAGTGAGAAGTATTTGCAAAAGGGCTAGGGGAAGGATTACAATATAGCAACTCAGTAAATTTTATGAAATCAAAACCGACTTACACAAGGAGATCGTGCAAAACCATAAGAAAAAAAATGGGATAGTTCGAAATCAAATAGGTGGCGTTTCTCTAAATCCCTAAATAAACTGATTCGCACGACCGTTTAACAACTTTTTAGGAGAAGAGACCGGAGAGAGGCCCGGTTGACGCGCGAAGACGCTTTCTAGCGGATGACAGTAACGAGTGGCGGTAGAGAAGGCAATGGGCTAAAAGTTACGAAGCACTCCCTGACGAAACGCTTAAAATTCTTTCAATAAGTAATAACTAAATTTCTGTAAAATAATCGTTTTCTAGAAAAGTGAGGAGAGGCTAGGTTCATATCCATACGGAAGCTGAATAAGCTTGTAAAACGACCAAGTTCAGATAAACCACGCTGGCTATTTAGCACAATAACTAACGCACTTAAAGGCCCTATCACGCAGAGACTGTCAAGAAATGAAACGAAAAAGTGGTTACAAAAAGCTGTTGGGGTTTAGAAGAAAAACAATTGTCTCCTGGAAGTAAAAAATGTCTTCAAATCGAGAAACTGGACTTTAATCTTGTACTCTCTATAACAAACGTCTTTGTATAGATAGGGTGTTCCTGACGGATGGCACCTAGTACGGTGTCACGGCAGGAGTGTCCTAAGGCTACTCCACAAACCTTATGAGAGACTTTGCCTACGATAAAGTGCTCAGACTATTTATGCCGGCTGGAGTAAATATGGTAGCGTATGCGGACGGTCGCGTGGTGGTAATCATTGCCGGAACTAGAACCGAGCTTAGAGAATAAAACGATTACGGTTGCGGGCAATGTAGTAAATTGAATGAACAGACACGCAACTTAAGCTAGCAGTCCAGCTAAGAGAAGCCATAACACTTATTGACTAGAAGAAGTAGGGAGTTTTAACGAGGATAACCCTTCGTAAAGATAAACAGAGTACACCAAAATCATTTCAATCCTTACTGAAATCGTCGTGGGTCCGATGGAACTATAGGACATCATAGTGAAAAACTAGAAGAAATATATCACGATGAGACGCTTACTCTATAAAGAACTAGTTGAACGAAATATACTCGACAGAAGTGGGTAAGCACAACGAGGATCGCTGCCAGAGCTAAGAAGTTAACACCGAAAATTAAAGAGCGATAGTAGAAACACTTTAAAGCACACAAAAATAACTTAGCATTTAACGCGGATCTACGCTAGCCACAGCGTCTCTAAATGTGTTTCCATAAGATAAGACATATGTCAAATGGCTCATGAACCGCGCGCAAAGCTAGCATGTGTGGCTATGCGACCCAGATACTGGGACAGTGCATACGTTGAGGGAAAAAGGGCAGAAATTTAAATTTAGAGTGCTCAATAAGACCGACGCGCTGGTGAACTGAATCCTTTAGGATGAAAAAACTTGATAGTAACTTACAAGCACTCAAAGAAGAACGAAAACGGAGAAGACATAGATACAGGCATAGTCTTCTTGGGCTCTGCGATAAATGAGAAAGAGCGCTGCCCCTGAATCGAGGCAGTATTGAATCGAGTGCCGACGCAGCACCAAAAGCAAAAAACATTATACAAATCCTATTAGTAAACACAAAATTGTACTTAAAACACTAAAACCTCACACAACCTTCACAAATGTCAGTCGTAGACAGAATTAATGTACTCATTTCGCAAAGAAGAATGAGGTAGTGACAAAACGCATACAACCAAAACAAGCCAACCCTGACATTTTGTATATCTCGTGCACATTTTTAAAATATAAGCATGCGATGCATTGTTAATAGAGCGTGATGATAAGTGACTAAAATTATTTATTATATTATATTATCATTTTTTATATACCAAAATGGCAAATTAATGGCTCACTTCATGTCGGGTTGAACTGGAGAAAAAACTTTCCGGCATTTAAATAGCGCTTTTTTCCGTATCTGTGTTTTAGTATCATCAACAATTGACTGACAAGGTCGGCAGCGTCGTTATTTTTTAAGTTCCTAAGTAACGCAGAACATTTTCTGCGTGACCTTTTTGGCCGTGCCAAATGTAGTGACGAAGAAATGAGCTACCGTTTGAAAGATCCTGACGAGTATTATCGCTCTCAAGGAATACAAAATTTTTTGAAAAAAAAACGACGGAGGCCTTGTCTTTTATATGAGTAAAAATGGATGACAATTAAATCCAATTTATCCGTAATTACGAAGACAAAAAGCTGGACTTCATTATCATGGCCTTATATAATAGCTTGTCAGCATAAACGGTACTGGTGAACTTTTTTAATAAAAGTTTTTTGCTTCCTCTAGTTTGTATTCGTAATGGTGATATATGATAGAAGATCTGAAAAAAGAAAAATATTTTACGAAATGATTAGCTTAAAATAAATTAGGTAAACATATGGACATGTTTTACATTTTAGTTAAGAGGAAAAGCCATATAGTGCAGCCATAGTCATAAATATGCTCATAAATACCGAAAAAACTTCAAATTTGCTAAAAATGATTAGCTCAAGAGCAAAAAGTCTACCTGAAAGACATCGATCTGAAGGACAGAATAAACTACATATAAAAGAAATATATAAGAGAGAAAAAATAGTGTCGGAATATCAATAACGATAGCAGATATATCAAAAGCAACAATACCAGTAAGTATGTCGAAAGCTTGCCGACACTTTCTGTCACTCAACGCAAACATCACCGTTTCTGGAATGAATTGAAAAATGAAGAATGAAAAAAAATTACCTTACGCAATTAATTTATTGCGAAATGAACTCTGAATCAAAGGCCTTTAATAATCAAGTCGGGCAACTATGTGGGAACAGTATTCAAGCAGCGACCGAGCCGCTCGACCCAGCTCTAAACGTCATCTAAATTTGACGTCGACTTGATATATTATGATAGAAAATTTTAGGAAATACTTTGCCGAAATGTCCCAACGTGAAGTAAGCCACACTTGGCTCAGTCAGTGCAATTAAATTTAAGACCATGGAATATTCCCTGTAGACGATGAAGAGCGCAGTCTTGAGCAAAAATGGTAACAATCTGTTATAACACAGAAATGCTGCAATTTACAACGCTATGCAAGCTACCAAATCAATTCCTATCGGAGGAATGACTAAGTTATGCTATGTATCAATATTTGGTCTATTGCATGATGCCGACAGAACTAACCTGCAAGTTTGTTGACAGTTCAGAGCTTTTGTAACTGTGTTTCCTACGAGTACCTTGCTCAAATAAGTGAAAAATCTTCCTCAATGAAATATAATGTCGTTCTGACCGTCGGTGGATTTGATAGAGTCTCAGAGAGTTACGCTTCGCTTCCACCTGCCAAAATTATCAGTGTAATAAAAAGGGTATTGACGCCGAAAACTCTTATACTTAATTTAAACTCGTATACTTATAGAAGCAAACGTCGCTCTTAATAACTGACAAAGAGCGATTCGTTTGTTTGTCCATACGTGTACGAACTACGCCTTAGCGAGTAAGCGCGTCATTCAAACGTGACTCATTAAGGTAATTACGTTGAAATCGCTGCCACAAGTGACGCAATCACATCCTGGCGCCAACAATATCTGTGTATAGGTACTTGATAATGGTGCTATCATACACAATTAAAAATGTGCCTGAAGCAAATAACTTTTGATTAGAAGGTCGCATTTGTTTTGCGCCGCGACTGCTACGCGGGCCAAAGAATTGTGACTGGATTTGTTAGTCGGTCACTGCTATAAACACGTCATAGGTCCCATCTTGACACCGGTGTTAGAATCTATTAATATTTACGGACAAGCGTTCACTGCACGGCCTTTTTTTTTATTCAGTAGTTCTTCGTTTGCATTGGCTTGACAGGACTCTGACGAAACGTTGTGGTGTTTCTTTATTTCGTCCACAAGCTATAATAAGAGCACGCCAATTATGAAATACTGTCAAAATAAATAAGTACAATGTCTATACATAAAATATTTTGTCTTTTCGCTCAAACTTGGTGTCGCTTCGTTCAGATATTCAGTGGTACCATCTCGTTCAAGCAGCCTATGCGAGTGCATGAAAAGAACCGAATTTAAGTTTAGGGAACTTACATATCAGAATGATATAGAAAAATTGACAAGTAATGACATAAATATTTTACCGTTAAGCTTCTTGACGTTTTAATATATGCCGATATTTAAAAAAATTAAAAATATCAATAAAACGAATAGTACACTGAATACGCAGAGAAGTTGGTAAAAAGAACAACAGGTTCTGATCTATATAATATATCTATAGACTCGTAAAAGCCAGATGACAGACCTTCGAATATTGGAGTGCACTCAGATGACAATCCGTTCGTTAAAATTCGTATGACTTTTTCCCTATGTAATATAAATGTGTTTTTTTTTTACTTTTATATATACTTAATTGGCCCGAAGCATGGTGAACTGTTGTATAAGCTTTTTGCCAGCTTGTTTACCCGTTTCGAAACCCACATAATAACAAAATTGTCTCTAAAAGTGGTGCAGCATTCACTTCTGGTATTGCAAGTCCTAAATTAAAAAATATAATGAAATATAATTCAACATATGTGCTATACAGACCAATTGATCATGGACGTACGTTTCGACAATAATGGCACCCTCTGACTCGACTGACGATGTAACCGTAAACGAACAAAATCGAACCATGCTAGCAATAACTAAAACCATTTTTCCATATGACCATTGCAAAAGAAATAATATAAACTATTGTTGGATGGAAACCAACCAAATGGATAGAAAATGCGCTGTCAAAATCAAAGCCTTCGCTAACAGAAACCTCTTCATAACGCTTTTCATATTTTGTGCTTAAAATATATACTGGCAGGCAATTATATGTTTACAACGTTTCTACATTTTTTTCCCCGCTAAAACCTCATCAGTTTTGTTTAATTCACAGTCTTTGTACGCCGTTCACATTACTCAAACTATCATAGTTTAATGGTGATCACGGTGTCCTTTGGAGGCATTAACACTGGCTGTAGAATAGTCACTGGCACTGAAGGAAGGTTTTTCGTTTTTTTGGTCTTGATTTGCGCAGCAGAGTCTGAAGTGCAAAGGATTTTAAAGCACTCCTCAACGAAGTAGAACTGGGTTGTTTTATGCACAATCCAAATCGTAAGAAGCAGTGCACCTACGAGCATCGGCAAAAGTGACGACCAATGGAAGGGCGTTAACACTGACGGAAATGTTAGTCCATCGGCATAGGCGAAATCGTAGACATCTTCATGGGATGCTTCGGAAATCGGTAAAATGCTACCAACGTCTTCGGCCATCACAGATTGCACGGTGTAAATGGTTATTGTAATAGAGGCGAAAAGATTCTCTTTCGATTTAGGGTTTACTGCAACAAAGATTTTTGGCTAACAATTTCCACTGTACATATTGCGCTACTATCGTAAGCAGTACACTTCATGAATACTGCACATAACTTAATAATGTTGCGCAACTTTTTCGCGTCGTTCATATAAACCAGTTTCTGATTATTAGCGTTCACTCAGTCAACTGCCACCAGACCATTCATTGCTCCTTATGACGCAGCTCGGGGTCAGAATCTGCTATCGCAGGGCTATCCGCGAATGGCGCGCCACGACCCTGACTTCACGAGAGCCCTTTCCAGCGCAATGCCTTCGCCACTAAGATTCCGTTAGTAACGCAGAAAGACATCGTGTTGTTAAAAAGCTGCTACAGCTGACAGGTACCACAAAACAGAAGGCCACTCATGGTATTGCTTCATCTTGTATTATTTTTTTCTATTATCTTTAGGACTAATCGTTTTTTTGACCCAATAAGCACTGGGCCTACATCTCATGACTGAAAATGTAACATTGTTACAATTTCCTTGAATTTAGTTTAGCTGGCATAATATTACTCAGTTATTTAATTTTTTTGATTTGTCTTGGAGGAAAAGCGATACGTTTGTTGCTAGCGTTACATCCGTTCAATTATCTACCATTTTCGTATCGTCGATGATTTTCTTTACAGAAATGCTATTTGAAATTAATCTTGTTCAATAGGAAGCTTAATTCAAAGTATATATACTACCGTAGAATCTATTTAGAGTTACTTAAGGTGTTCTCAGTCTGTACTTAAACTTAATTGTACCAAATGCGTTCATCATCGCAGGCGTTTAATTCGTTCGACACCTCCTACCGTGCTTAACCAATGAATAACAATGGCACATAATACCTGTTTGATCTAATTCGGTTTTTTTTTTTCGTTAAAATTACTCTCAGTGATTAACTGTGAATTTCGTACTAAATAACAAGTGTTATTATTATTATAATATTACAAAAAAAATATTTTTAGACATACACGAAATTCTCAAAAAAGCCAAACGTATATTATTATTTTTGCATATTTTGTAGATCATACATATATTCAAGCATTTAAAAATTAGAAAGAATTACAGCAAGTTATCCGGCACGCGTACAATGGCCAACAACTGAATTTTAAGTTACACTTTCTTAGTATGAATATGAAAATTGTCAACTTAAAATACGGATATCTATCAAATTATATTATTCTTATGTTGGATTTCTGTTCCACAGCGAACATCTAAGTTCGCGTTGAATTATGAAAAATCGTAGAACTTATAAATTTGATATAACCAACAAATGCTCCATAATTTTATCCTCGCACTTTTTTCGACATCTCTCACAGTTTTTAGGAGCTTTCGGTTATTTGTCTCTGCTATAGGCTATTATTATACGTTGTAGAGTACCTCATTGCATGATGTTGTTTTTTGCCTTTTTTTACAGGTATCCTGTGTGGTACAAATGTATTACAGATGCTGGTATGCTGCACTCATTAATCCTTGCACGATTCATCCTTTGGCCGTACTCCCTTATGTTCGACTGTCTATAGGTGAACGATATTCTACGATCGAAATAACAAAAATATAAAAATAAATCAAATTAGAATGTAATTAAAATGCATACGTCGCATGATGTAAAGCAAGGTTCAATGTTCGTGTCGTACGTCCGTCCTGCCGGCGGCGGACCCGTGTCAAGATTTCCCTGGGTAGAAGGTAAAGACTTAGGAGATCACAGAACACAAATAATGTTGTGAGTATAGCAAGCATAGTGTATATACACACTCTATTTAATACTTCATGATTACTTTTTATTTTCAGGGCTAGATTGATTAGAGACAATGAGTAGATGAACGTTACCTTTTGAACAACATTTTTTCACTCTGAAATGCAGAAGTACGAAGCCAATATCAAAAGGAGCTTCAGGAAGATTTATCTAGGTGACTCACAATTAATTGGATAGAAGATAAGCTTGAAACAGGCAAAACTGTTCAGGATATTCGTAAATAAAGTTCTGGAAGGTCAACAATACCACTGAGTATCATCACTGAGAGGACAACACTAGAAAATTCGTGAGACGCTCAAATAGTAAGGTTGGCATTAGCATATCGAGCAATCATCACTTTTTTTAATACATTCTAGATGGAAAAGTTATATTTTAACAATGGTCTATGCTAGCAATCAAGATGCTCCGTGACGAACAGGATAACAATCTGGTTTTCAAAGAAGATTGAAGCGTTAAAGCTGTATTCAAAGTAAAGGGCATAATTAAAATGTATTATTGCATCTACGGGGCAACTGGAAACCCACATGTTATGCGAGAATACTATGTAAATAGAGCAGGAGTAACAGTTCAGTGTGGAATTAGAAGCAAACGATTCGGACCAATGTTTTATGACACTTTGCAAGGATCATCGAACAGCACGGAGCATCCGCGCTTCACTATCGTTATATGTCAGAAACGGGTGGGCCCAGATAAAGCGGTCCTATAAAATAGCCAGTCCGTTACCTAGACTTGAAGCCAATCCACTGTTTCTTGACGAGATATTTTAAAAATAAGGTCTATAGTAATAGAATTCAGAAAGATTAGCTCCACAGTACCAAACCAAACGTTTGTTAAGCTCATGAATCAATAGAGCACCACTATCAACAGTATGTTGAGTATCATTTGGAGTATCTGCGCTAGAGTAATGGAGATTTACATTTTGTGGTTTCCCCGACAGCATGTGAACGAGTCGACATTGTCATGTCAATACCTTGTTTCGCTTCATGCAGGGTAATCCAGCTTGTCCGCTCTGTTTGATATCTCAGGCAACCATTGACCGGCTCTCTATAAACAGGTATATTATATTACTGGAAGATTGGAAAAATCTGCGAATCTGTTAGAAATCAGTGCTAAAGGCGGCGGAATACAGCCTTTTTACATTTTGCTAATGGAAATGATTTGTGTAAATAAACGGCTTTTTATTACATATGTTAAATGCAAAAATATTACCAATTCTCAGTCAATCTGAATAAGGTAAACTGCTTTAGAAGGCTAGTCCGTTTCGAGCCTGTACGTTCGTGATTGTGCTTCATATACTCTCTATATAGTTTGATTCTTCTAGTCTTAGCATTTATTTAAAACGTGAAAGCGTTAGCTACGCAAAAAAACAGCCTCTAGGAAAATAATAGACATGGTTCAGTAAGGTATTGTAACACGTAATACTTTTTTTTTTTTTTTTTTATTAAAAGCTTTCAATTGTGATTCTACATTATCGTGTCGCATTGAAATAGGTTGTGTAAAGAAATCGATAGATAAAAGTTTCTTTTCCTTTGAATAAACAACAGAAATTCAGAAACAGGTATCAATATGTTATTTTTATATAAAAACTATAGATGTGAAAGGTTCATTTGAAAAGCATGAGGGCGCACCTTATCACACTTATATCACAATGTTTTTTTCATTATTTCACTTTTTGATCTGTTGTAATGCCCAACCTACGAGGAAACTAACATGCCACCTTGTAACAAACAGCGTCTGGAAATTGAACGTGTGAGAAATAGACGTACGACAGCAACTTTCCAGTCCGAGAAATTCATATGTTTACAATATTTTAAGCTGGGCAGCTCATTTCGGTACTTACTTACTTACTCAGCGCGAAACGCACTGTGACTTGATAAGATCCAACATTGTTTGAAATGGGCTTCTTTGATCGAAGAGTGGTCTACACGACGTAAGAATAAAGCTTTTCTAGACTTGAAGATCTCCAGTTTTGATCCCTTTATAAAGAGAAGGCTCAATCTTTTTAAAGTAGTTTTAGAGCTCAATCCACCGAAATATTTTGGCTAGAAAACGTAAGTTTCTCTCTAATAATGCCGCTCAAAAATGCATAACTTAGAGAATATTGTAAGCAATATTTAAACATAGAAGAGATCAGAAACACATTATATTTGCTTCTCAAAACTACCTTTCTTCTCAGAGCTAACTAGAATAACTTACTTCGAAAAACAGAAGCGCGAAATTGGCTGGTCACTGGCAGGCCTAACCTATGCAATATTTTTTTATTATATTATTATCGAACTTACAGGGTATGTGCAAAGTTATGCCGTTTTAGCTTAAAATAAGGTACTTTTGAAATTAGGCCGGATACTTCTAAGATAAAATTATGCACTTTTTAAATCAAATCTGATTCTTTTGATCAAATCAGGCTTTTTTTTTTCGAAATGTATATAATTAAAATAAATATTCTCGTTATCTTTGTAAGACAACGTTAATATGGTTGCAAACGGTCCGAGTAAAGTGTGTTATTAGATACGTTAATTATTGATAGACCGAATAAATATACGCTCCTGCTCAGTAACTACCGCGCAAAGACCTTTAACACCGAACTAAACTGGGGTAACGGACTGCTAATAGATTACGCAATCCAGTGTGTTATGAGAACTTTAAATTTAAACAAATTAAGCTAGTAGACTAGACGAATTGCGGTATTAGAGGAGATACAAGAAAAAATTCGAATTAGTCAAAGAAAAATGAGGTAGACAAAATAATATTGCTAAAACAATGGTGTAGGTTTCCAAAAATAGAAAAGGAGTGGAAGGAGGTTAAGATTAGTAGATAGTGAGGCTCTGGTAGAAACATTAGAAGCTAAATTTAAAGCTGTATTGTATTTTACTGTGTTGGAAGCCAGCTGTCTGAACGGCTTAGGTACCGTACGTAAAACCGCTGAAGAACACACACTACGATGAATTGAAATAATGTAAGAGAAATGCGTATAAGAAAAAATACATATAAAACATATAATAAACAAAGATCTTCAACTAGCAGTATTGAAGAAATATATATATATATATATATATATATATATATATATATATATATGTGCATGAAATAATAGCCATAAAAGCAAAGCTGGTACTTGAAAAAACGCATCTCAGCTTTATAAACTATGTTGCAAAATATATTATACTCGAAAGTGGAGCCTGACACTCTGAAAAACAGAGAGGTATTGCAATTTTAAACTGAGTCCAGAGTTTAATGAAGAAAGGATTTCACGTGCGGAGGTTTAGTAAACAACACGCTTCCAATATATTACCATGTCTCTTGAAAATGAACAGAGCGCAGTTACTCTCTGCGCACTGCGCTTTTCACTCTGATACAATTACTTCGGCAAAACATAGAAAATAATAGCATAGAAGCGTCATTAAAGAGCGAACAGAGGTGGTTAAGGCAATTAAAACAGATCTACTTAAAGCTCGAATAAATCGAAGGTATTATCATTGGAAAGGGAACAATAATTATGAAGTTACGAGCAACTATCACCACTGTGTTGTCACTTTAGAGTAATTCTACAGTTGCACTTCCATGGTATTTTACTATGATGTGTTTCGTCTCAATTCACAACAGTCACTCGTAACGTCACATCTATGGTGTTTCCACTACGATTTGATTAAGGTAATTATGAAGAACACCGTAGTTCGTCTACCATACCTTACCCATTACTACCCCGATCGAAAACAAATCATCGTATATGCAGTAACCTCTAATACTATGATGCCGATTACTATCTGATACTATCTGCAATGATTTCTCAGAGTCTCGCGGTGTAGCTATCAAGCAATATCAAGCATCTTCGTTGACTCTCTAGAGTAGAATTCGTTGTACTCCGCTTCATTTTGAAGTGAAATCGATCCATTAGTACTGGTATTTGCGAGGGCGCTTCGGTACTATCTGATGTACACAACGCACGTTGTGTACATCGTCTGCATGCATATCCTAAAGCGTTAACAGCTGTTTACGGATCGTACTTCATCGGCCGCTAAACCCACGAACACTCGTTCGTCACAGCAATTAATGTAACGCTATCTACTTATCAAATGGACCGTCTTCACAGTAGTATAAATAATCCGCATGCTTAGTTTGCAGTTGTTGCTTCATCTTCAGGACTCATCATTAAATTTGTTCCGAGGTTCCCGGTTCTATCCATCGTCCAAGATTGTCCCGTCGGAACAATCTCGGCCGATAGGCCACGTTTGTCAGCAGAAATTGTGGCATTTTCACCTTCACACGCCATCTTGCAAAGTCGAAACTGTAAACAATAAGCAACCACAATATGACTTTCCTACTCACTAGCTCAGTCAGTTGATAGACGCCACGCTACAACACTTTGGTAATGACCATGGACGTACGGAGCTTGGTCTGGAGTTTTCTTCTACTAAGAAATATCGTGTACCTAATACACCTTTCGCATCATATTGCATCCTATGAAGTTTTCATTTTGTATTGTATTGCTGTTTGTACTTCTGCTAGCCATGGCAAAACCTGTATGCATATAAGGCTAGACCTGCTCTGGCGGACGCCACCACACATGATCTTGCTTTGTTATAGGAGACGTAACGCTCTCTCTGTATTAGCGGCCCTCAATAAGGCATCGGTACACGGCCAGCTTCTTTCCGGCACTTAGCCAATATTGAAGTTGGTTAACTGTGTACAAGTATGTCCCAGGTTGGCGATCGTCTTTATGACCCAGCTGTGTTGCCTACAAGGGCACGGTCGCACTTACGTAGGCTACGTGTTTATAATATTTAGCTAATCGATCACTGACTCGATTGCACAGCCCATTGGGTTCACTCTGGCCGATAGCCCATTATTATTTTCTTTCCTGCAATTGCAATGAACATTGCTTGTTCAATATGTATCGGATATTATATGATTCCGCAACTATTCCCATAGGTCTGCAATCTTATTCGTAGTAGTGCAAGACTAGCATATCGCGGTAGACCAACTGTTCTATATTCTAATTGATGTCAGCATGCACATCTGTATACAATACGAGCCCTGTCTGTCCACCTTTACGGTTAAGAACCGTTGCCCTATTAAGCAATCGTTTGCCTAAAAATATAGCCTCTTCACTATCATTCAGTAGCGTAATAAATGATACGTATACTGAACTAGCGGGCACTGATTGATTGGTACGGTTGTGCCTCACTCCTTAAACGCGCTTTGGTCTTGCTGGTTCCAGCTGAAATCCGCCGCTTTCTGCCGAACTTCTCTATATAACTGTAAGTTTATTCGTCTATTTTCATGTAGCATACAAACCCGTTAACAACTATATATCCTTGACAAGTCCCTATGTAACCTATCGCTGTCAGAATAGAAGTGCTTTGATATATACAAGATATAGCACAATCAAAAAGGTAGTGAAGTACGTGATGACAATAGAAAAGACGTGAAATAAAAAGCTCAGTCATTGTGCAGAAGCAGAATGCTGAAGAACATCTGGACAGAAACCACAAAAGAGATGGGATAAACGCCAAACAAAAGTCGAATGAAAGGTAAAAGAGCACAGGTTGAGGCCCCCATTGGAGGACGCTGAACTAATGCGAATAGAGGTTCTAGACCTTTCTAGATGAAGTCGAAAACAATGGTTTAGTGGGTATACTCCGATAAATATCCGTAGAAGGACGTGTCGTATTTTGGCTCTATTATACAACCTACATGGAAATATACTAAATAACGTATTGGTCCATTTCTCATACCAAATGATTTGTTAATATTAATAGCTGGTTGTCGCTAGAATTCCTATAGTCAGGTGTTGTTGTCCGTGACAGCTGGAGGTTTTTTACATTGTGATGTAGTAGCAGCATCGGTTTTGAATGAACACATATGTGAAACCGCAAACGATTGATCGAAAACAATCTTACCGTAATCCTGCAAAGTAAGGATGTGGATAAATGAGTATGATCTTGAAGGACATAGGAAAAGGCTAGGTAAGATCAACAGTCGCTGTGATAATCATCTGTTGACGATCGAATGACCTGTAAAGGACTTAAAATCATACCTTGAGATGACAGCGTCTTTGTTCGCCAAATGGCTTAACGGTCTTACTAATTTAATATTAAAAATATTACTGAAATAATATTTAAAAAAAGCTAAGCAGATTATAATTTGGTAAAGTTAAGTGTATAAAACCTGGATTTAAAATTTCCGTGGTTTCTATCCTAGTGGACCCACGAGTCAACAATGTTAGCATTCTCGACTCACGTCTGCTTCTTCCTATTCTTGTCTTATATTTTCAATTAAGTTCTTGTACAACAACACATATGGCATTCACGGTTCTCTACGGCAAAAATTTAGCCCGATTCAGCCGCGTATTAGAAGTTAATCGCGTGCCAGTATAAACTATTTTACGTTACAATCGTTGAGCCGGTAGCATTCAGCGGTTCGATCCGGTTTTCAAACAGATTAATTCAAATGTTTTTTTTTTTTTAATTACAATTTACAAGAACACTCTCGGCCTTTTTTTTTTTTACATTTAATGACAATTTTCACCCGCAGACGTTATTCCAAACCGTTTCACAAGTAAGTCAATCATATGAATGAATTAGCATTAACTACTTGATATCCCTTTATAAATTTTTTCAGGTAACTTATAAAAATCCTTTCCACAAAAAAAAACTTTTCGTGATGATTTGTGAAGAAAAACATAGATGATGTGCTGAACATTTATGTTCTCGTTTTCGAATATTTAAACCAGCTAAACTTGTCCATCGAGGCGATAATCAAGAGGCAAAAACTAAAAGATTAATATCGCCTTAATCATGTAAAACACTATACAATAGGTAAAGGTTGTACACGTTTTATGTGAGATGGCCGGCTTGCAAGGAAAAGTATTACATCCGCTCGTTTAAACAGCATAAGTAGCATTGTATACTTTACACTGAGTAGAGTATTTAGTGGTATTTATTTCAGGACTCAAGGAGATTCGCATCAGGATAAAGACTTTTAACATAGATATTGCTGATGAAAAACTTCGACCCGATGCATAGAGACTGCAGTTTTCAAATAACTCGTCAAATACCTAGACGCAGCACTCATACTTGGTCTTGCCGTTAATAAAAGATTACCATGGGACGCCTACGTTCACAAGCTCGACTTTCTGTGCTCGCGAGAGATCAGCTCTCTATCCAGTCTAGTATATTATGGGCTCCGACCTTTGACTTGACTTCCTGTTTAGGGAAAGTCAATTGGCAATCAATGGATTCTAGCGTCGCTCACATCTCACAAATGCAATAGTCTTATTTGTATCTGAGTTTTCGAATAAGTGTAAAAATAACCTATTTTTCATCTTGTGTCAGCCCTTAACCTATACTCCCAAGTCTAGATCAGATTATACCAAAATTACAAACCTTGTTGAAGTAATGGCTTGACAGGCTCAACTTAGGTTAGTTTAGGTTGGATTATACATAATAGCGTTTTTCGCTTTTTAAAAATCGTAGCGCTT
Organism: Varroa jacobsoni; assembly: GCF_002532875.2. Lineage (NCBI taxonomy): Eukaryota > Metazoa > Arthropoda > Arachnida > Mesostigmata > Varroidae > Varroa > Varroa jacobsoni. The sequence goes on along the minus strand of NW_019213968.1, from coordinate 511,204 downwards.
CGTTCGAATGCTAGCCACAAATAAATTTATTATATTTTCGCCTTACGTAGGTCTGGCCCAACAGACCGAGTCGGTCTCTGCAGTAGGACAGAGATTACATTTCGCCTCGAGTATGTGTAAAAAACGGGTAAGTGGGCAAGTTGTAGGATTTTCAAAACCAGCGATGGGGTATCTTCGTTGTCCGCTATATTTTGTTTGACTGCCAGTTACATGCACCCTGGCTTTAATTCAGTTTTCCTTAGATGGGATTATCCTCCAAAAAGTAAAAAAGCCCTCTCACTTTAGTGCACAGCCCGGATGAGTCTAAACAGGGTCTAATTTTTTGGTAGGGCATTATCAATTTAGTTCAGTTTGGTACATAATTGTCTGACTTACCAGTAGCTTTCACTAATCTAGCTACTTCTTCATCTTATTTTTTTCTACATATTACAGCGAGCATTTTTTTTCTCCATGGTCACCTAATTCCGGCGTTTCATCAATGGCTTTTGGAGTCTTCTTTGAAACTGCGGCAATAAAGGTTGGTACCAGGAGCTCCCCCGCCCCCTCCCCTAGTCAGTAGAATCTGCTGTTCAGGCGTTGCTCCTGAATTTGTCCAGGATTACTTCTAGCTCTCTTAATAGCCTTCCTATCCCAAAGAGACTCCTTACGGGCTTCAGCTATATTTTGATTTCACGAGTACCTAAATGTGGCCAGCTTGTGCCTTTTGGGGTGTATAAAGGTTATATTCAGCAAATCGCATGCCTTTATAAAGGTTAAATGCACGTCTATAGTTGTTCTTGGGCTTCGTGTATGTGTAAGTACCTCTTGAAAGCTTTTTTCAGTTCTTCAAAGCCGCGCAGATGCATATGTGAGACACATATATTTCCGGGAAGTGTGGGCATCTATCTTGAATCCAATAAATATATGGTCGCTGGTCGTGGTTAGTTTCTGGCAGGTGTACCACGCTAGAAGGGTGACCCATTCTCTAGCACAATGTCTCCATGCTAGAAACTTTCAGCAGTTACTTTAGGTATATTAACTAGGCACTGTCAAAAGTGCACACCAATTATGGGTCCTCCTTGCGAAATCTAGCAAAGGGTGGTAGCTCCAGGTTTTAGCTGAGCCCTCTCTTCGGCACAGAGAAAAGGCCTACTTCATTGGGTTTCGCGTAAGCCCGTATTAACCGTAGCCTTTTAACCACTATTGAGACCTAGCTTACATAATGTTTCCATCAACGAAATCTGGGCTGACCAATGCACGGTCAGCGCGGAACGAACTGTATAATTGAGGCTGCCTTAGTCCCTTTTTTACATCGATTTCTGTCCAGCAGTCGTATATCCTGCAGTAGACCTCAACAGCTCGTCTGATCGACACCTTATTCTACTCTGGCTAAACTTGTAGAACAAAGTGGTTGGAGCCTCACGCTTCGAGCATCTACAGTATTAGACACTGTAAAGGATATTGCGTCAGCAGGTTTCCTTGGTTGGACTATTTTCACGAAAGAAGTCCTCATAGTATTTCCAGGGCTGGTACCTTAACGATCTGGATTGCGAGCGTTGTCAACTAATTCTAGCGTGTCGTGATCCTAAAAAGTCTTCGAGAGAGTAGATTCATAAGGCCAACGGCCAAGAAACCCTATGTGATTAACCTGTCGAGGAATTGTTTGTCGTTCTCGACGTATTTAGTGATGAACAGGGTGCACACTAGGCAGCCGCCTATCCTGGCGTAAATGTGGAGAAAGTGCGCAGACGAAATAGTTTTTTCGACGTCTTGCCTTCTTCTTAACATCTTGGACATCTTGCTATTTCGATTTCCTCTGTCGGCTACTGTTTAACTGTATAGTATATTATAGCATAGTATATTCGGATGTGCTGCTTCAATTTGTATTTCTGCCCTTAGTTTGCTTAGCTCGTATGCAAATGCATTGTTTTACTGAGCTTCTCATGCTTTCTGTTTAGCTCAGAGCACTGGTCATCGGACGTTTTCTTTGCTTCGCCGTGTCTAATTGTAATCAATTCGTTCCTCCTCAGGAAACTTTCTCACTATTATATCGGGTAATCAAATTCTGTTCTGAGATGTTTCTCTTTCTAATCCGAGCCCATAAGATCAGCCCTAGGGGCTTGCTGCTTTTCTTCTACTTACCGTATTACTGGGCTAGACGGCGTATAGCAGACTCCACGTCCGCCCAGAAATTGAAACGCATGGCCTTCATCGTCCAAAAAGACTCTGCGGACCAGAATATCTTAAGGTACGAGTCTCCATAACTGCCTGGTCAGTCGTAGGCCGTGACATATTTGCTGTTGTAACAAGTGATAATTTGATGGAGCGCAGTGGAGCTGATTTTTCTGAAAGATAGGGAATATTGAAAAGCACTAGAGAAAAATCCATCGGTACTTTAGAAGGATGCAAGATGGACACAAAAAAATCGATTCTGTCATTTGCTGAGTAAGTGAAACTTGTGTTGAATTGGTAGTAGCGATTACTTCGCTATGCTGTTTCGTGTCTCATGTCTCGGTTGATCGCAAAAGAAACTTGCTCTTTAGGAGTTCTTCTTAGAAATTCGATCTAAGCTGGTCTAAATAAGGGTACGTGAAAGTCGTGAGACATACAAACTTCGAATGCCTTAGGTCTCGCTTCACATATAGTAGGCTTTTCGCAAAATATAACGATTTTTGACTATTGCTTTGCTGTTCAAATTTTTCGTCTGCTAATGATTGAGTGTTATGCATTATCGGAAAGGTCTACTCGTCGTCATTATTCTATTAGATTCACAAGACCTCTACCCTGAGGCACTTGTAAAGAAATTAACTGGCGATACGGATGTTTCGCCGATATCAAAAGCTTGCAGAAGCAACGTTCCTCTCTAGGTGCTACGCTAGAACTTGTTTAACAGTTATGATCTTTCAAAGGTGGCCCAAGACAGTCATCGTCAAACTCGATGAACTTCGTGTATGCGTGTGTTCGAACTTTATCGCAAGTGACGTTTCTTAAATCGAAAATGCCATGCTTGAAGGTAGCGAACCACTTTTGAGTAGCATTACCAGCCCATCGAGCATCCTTCGTACGGCCACACTTATTGGGCAGCTTCCTGATCTCAGTGTGAGACGAAAAATCAGTATCCAGAAGGCTATTTCCTCTTGCTACTTTAAAGAGAGCGAACATAGCCATCTTTAGAGTCGAAGATAAAATTTTGTAACTCGAATAAAATCTCGATAACCTGCGTTGCAAAGTGAAAATAAATAAAGCTTTCCAACTGATGATTAATAAATGCCTATGTGAAATGAATATAGAAGTTAATATTAGTAGACGCAATAATAGCGCGGACCAAACAACCTATATATAAGATAGAGAAACGGCTTGAAATCTACGTGAAGCTGCTATCGAAACCAAAGGCCTGCTTCTCATAGCGCGAAGTGAGGGGACGAAATTTAAAACAATTAAAAAAAAAATAAAACTTTTTAATTATTAAAAGATCCATTCACTTTTGGAAGAGGGACAGACGGCCTAAAAATGCATTTTTTCGTAAGCCACACGAATCAGTGAGAGAACTATCGCATAAATAAAGGTTAGCACTAAAGTATTTCGGTGAGTGACCTATCGCGGCTTCAATAACACAATCTTTAAACATGAGAAAAAGTAAATACAAAAATCTAGAATGGAACTCGAACGGCTGTAATTACGAGGACCGAACGCGACAAGGTTAAAGCCCGTGAGATTCGCAATTCATTTGTGTGGCCTTAAAGTTTCGGTTACCGCGTCTATGCCCTAACTGTGCTAAGTCTGAATACTGAACGTGTATTTCTCGCAATCTCGGTAAATCAGGTCTTCCGCTTTAGATGTGCCACTATGGGCTACTTGACAGTATGCAAAACAAGGAACATAGGTTATATTCTTGCAATAAACCAGATCATCAAGCAAATAGTTTTAGGTGCATTAAGTGCGTGACTAACCTGGAGAACTATTAACAAACAGTAGGATTGATCACAGAATGAATTCTGCAATGCAGCTTGTGTAAGCTGCCATGACCTATGGGAGCAATTCACCAGTGTCAATAACGTAAGTTTTAACGTCAGAGCCGAACCGAATCAGAGATTTGAAGCGATCGACGATACGGCCATCATTCATCATCTGAATACCCTTCTCTCTAACAGTTGGGCGGTGGAAGATTTCCCTTAGGCGGAACTTGAAAATTTACTACCTACAGGCCCCCCAGTTTTCAGCAAACGCTCTATTTGAATCGTTATCGACTGTTATCGACTGTGGGGACATCAGTGCTCACTCAGTCAGTTGGGAGTATAAATTTACTTCTTACTTAAAGGTAAAACTGCACAAGATTGGGTGGCTACTTGCGGCGCTCGTAGGAGATTGGTGAAAATGCTGGAAACTACGTGGATCTGCTGCTTCATAAGGACTGAGTGCTTAGCTTGGACGGCAATTCCTACTTGAAGGTATTGGATCATATAGTGTGCCTAAACTAATTATTTAAGTAGAAACAGTCCCGTGACCCGGAGCCCTTATTAGTCACCGGCAGGCCTCATATAGGATTGATTATTCTGAATGAAATGGAAAAATAAGTATAATTAACCACTGTTGCATAGTAAATCACTAGCAAGTACTGTCCGATCAACTATTGCATTCATTATTAATAAGTGACAACATAAAAAATATATAAAGAATATATAAAAAATATAATAAAATTGCCTTATTTTACAATTATAAACAATTGATACTTCTACCTCAACCAAAAGTGAGAGGAGTAGAGCTTTCATAGTCGTTATGCCACAGTTCGAAGCTCGTCTCTAGAACCCGGCCACCGTTAGTATCGTATCAAAATCGAGTAATTCGTAGCGGTGTCTGTTATTTGCGACTGTAAATAAGTAGTTTAGAAAATATTGCACCATAGAAAATACTCCTTCGGGAGGGAATCGAATAACAAACACATGCCTTTCTATGTGAAATCACTGACATTACGGCTGTCTATAAACAAAATCGTGTCTGGACAATTCGGAGCAGTATTACAAATTTATCATATTGAATTTTCACTTCCTTTGTCCTCGCTATTAGAAGGCACACAATCTTTCCTAGATCCTTTCGTAAAATATATGCAGTAACAGAGAATACTGAAATTTACTAAAAAAGGACAACTAGACTTTTCTTGATGAACTGACCAAGGTCCTATGTTCAGAGTGTTATGTCTAGTATCGCCGTTGAGTATTACATGAAATGGCTGCCCGTCAGCATAGAACGATGTTAGTTCCAAGGTAAACCATCCTAATATCAGTAGGCAAATACAGGTAGCTGACTAAATCCTGTGGAGACCTAGTTAAAACAGTTAAATAGTATTGATTGAATAAAATGACTTAAACGAAGAGAGATACAAAACATTTACGAAAGCACGTAGACTTACCAGAAGACTTAAATATTCTTTCCTTTCGCCTCCCTTCGACTTAAGACACAGAACTGAAGCGGACTTTTACAGAGACGATTAATTAGAGCAAGTTTTAGTAAAATCTAACATGCTTTACTTATAGAAATCAGTGCTGACGAACAAAAAATCATCGGTATTCCGCGAATGGCCACTTAAAGTAACACAAAAATCGATAGGATGTAACACCGGTACCTTTGTACATCTGGAATACAAAAAGCCACTTTGCCTCGAGAAAAAGTATGAAATTAATATTTCCTAAACAAAGAAAGGATAAATTTAGCTCCTTGGCTTTTGGACCGATCTGCTTACTGAACTGCACAGATAAAGTAGCTGAGAAAATGATTGCGAATAAATTTCTAGCCGAAAACAAGACCAAGAAAATTATGTCTAGCAGCTAGTTAGATTTTCTTAAAGGGTCTGTTACGGTAGAGGCAGTAAGAGGGGTATCTGGGAAAGCCAATACAGAAAAGAAAAAAGCAAGACAGAAAAAAGGACTACGCGCATAGTGGCCTTCGCCGTCCGTAATATCACCACTACAATGTCCTGGATGATCTCTCTGATTATCTTAACAGACTACAAGAAAAAGATCCAGTTGAGCGGTATATCTGTCTCAATAATGAATTCGTAATGTACGACGGAACCACATGTCAAAAGGACACGGGAGCACTATAGGAACGGTTACCCTTAAAGCATTATATATGATGATCTATCGCAGCAAGACTCTATTAGAGATGTCTCGGCCATTCCCTTTACAAACGACCTGACAGCAACTTTCTTGGCCAAACGTAGCGCTGATAGTCAAGGTAAAATAGAAGATACCTATGAAATTGTTCGCAACTGGATCAAAGAGCACGGTGCCAGATTAGAAGTCCCTGGGAAAACCGAATCGATTATGCTCCGTGGGCAAAGTAAATGTAGCAATATCAAAGTAACTGTCGACGAACATACAATTCCCTCCCATAGACTGAATTAACTCGGTGTTAAGATCGACAGTTCGATCTCTGAAGCCGTTCATGTAAAATGCGCAATGCAGAAGTCCGAACTCATGCGAGGATTACACGGCCCATGAACGAGGCCTAAAGGGATACTATCTCCGGTTATACACTATTGCTTTTTATGCTGCACCATTATAGACGGAAGCAGTGATAAACAGGACTAACCGGCGTAGGTTGAAGCAGATCCAGGAGCAAACTACCCTGCGAATTGGGAAGGTTTTTAAAATGGCTTCTAATGAAGCTGCAATAAACATCGCTGGTTGAATTCTCTAAGAGTTACAACTTGATGAGGAAATTACTAAACAGGATGCCACTTTTAAATTTTGCCTTTGGTAATGGCTAGGAACTCATCATACACGGGGTTGACCTCATCGGAGGCCTATGCTCTTTTTCGAAAAGAAATGATGCTGATATACTATATCAACTCTTTTATTGTCAAAACTGACCGACCACAGCTCCGATATGACAAAGTTGAAGACAGCAGTGAAATACGTAAAAGTAATAAGACAATCTGATGGTGTTGTTCTTTATTTGTGTTGATTAGCGGTGTTATAAATATAAATAACTTAGGGTATAGGCAATGAGTAATTTAAATTGTGACATGATACCGATAGCTGTGCCAAGTTGGGCGCCGAGAGATGCGAGAATTGCATTTTAAATACTAAGCCCATTAGCTAGTCTTTGACATCTAGGGGAAGTATTGGACCTTAGGACCTTAAGCTGCTCTAGGTCTAATAGCACAGTGCCATTCACAGGTCAAATAAAAATTTATTTTTTTATATCAGTTTATTTTACACATAATCGACCGATGATAAGCTGCTGCGGTTTTACATTGTCGCAACTTTTACTTGTGGAATTATCTGGACTTGATTACATCATGCGTGATATTTTATGTAAAGGAAGGCATTTTCGGTAATTGAATTGGGTTTTCACAACTTCGCTTATCAAAGATACTTCAGTTTCTTAAGCTTCTTATCAATCTCTTTCTTAATAGTTGTTTTATCAAGTATTCCGCTATCGACAGCATGATCGGACACCTGGAAAACGTTCGATATTTGTTTATGACTAACATATACAAGCATTCAAGAACCTACATGCCTAAATAATGAGGTGGGTACAGTTTGATTAACTAAGGCTGTTGATCAAAGAAAGGATCTAGACTTATTTACATTACCAGTTCTTTCCTGTTTCTGTATAAGTGCTACTTTTTCAATTAAAATAGTTAAAAAGGCTATTACGCTTACTTCTTTACAAATTATTTTGAAGTCTTCTTTGGAGATCGCCCCGCGCTTGAATTCAGGGTAGAGTAGATCATTAACAAAGGAAATAGCCTTACATCGATCTTTCTTCGTGCGTTCGGAGTCGACTGATCGACGCTTAGCTGACGAAGACTCCTCACAGCTGGCAAGTCGTTTTGGTCTGCAATACAGTGCATATATTTATATCATTCGTTTTCTTCAAAATGAACTTAATAACATCGTTTTTTTGTAATCATTTGAAGTGCCAATAAATCCCTGCCACGTTTTGTTCATGCATGCCTATGCTTTTTACTCTAATTTAGACCAATCTCCTTGAGTTGAAGCTGAAAAAATTGTTTTTTTTTATACAGACCCCAACAAGCTTCACGCTTCGAAATCGCTAGAAGCCAAAGCCTAGTTAGCATGTAGCCACATATGTCGATAATATTTTGTTCAGCAATGGCTCCGTATTCAGTAATGTTGTATTCGCTCTAGTCGATATATGCAATTATGCGAGTATAGTATATATCCTTTCCATTCTTCTAAGAAACATTTCTATGTTCTTTCGTTTTCGTATCTGGAACAATAAAACGAGTTTATGGACGTTTCCTTTAAGACACGTTTTCGTAAGTATGTTTTTGACACAATATGACTGAGGATATCTGAGTTAAGACTTCATAGAAGCCGCAGTAATAAGTGGCGGACGTTACCGGAACGACGTAAATGAACACCTTATGACTAACAGCGAGCGTTAAAAGCTATCTGTTCCTAGCCCGCAACGTGGAACAAAAGAACTTCGAATTATCCTAGACAATACGCAAGCATCCTCGAGGTCATTTGTTTTTATCTCAGGCTTGACTTCTATCAACTGTACAATCTATTTACAAGGATCACAGCCCACACAAAGCCAAATTACCAATAAACAACCGGGTGTGTTTTTTTACAGTTTGCTAGTGGTAAAAATGTACTACTGGGGCTATTAAGGTAAGCTGCGCAAGTTACCATTAATTACCAAACAAAGTTGGATACTGCGTTACAGAATCTGCTTCGATTTCAATTATTCAATAATTTACAATTACTACTACTATTATTACAGAACTGGTATGATGGACAAGTTTAAGTTTAAGGATCTTTAAGTTATCATAATTTAAAGAAAATGTGCTTACGAACAAGGTAATCGTATCTACAGAATGTATCAATTTTTCTCTTCATATTTGCTATAGAGACATAGAATATTAAAATAATTCTACAGTTGGATGTGCCTAACCACGTTCAAGCCCGCGCCGAGTACTTACTTTTGAGAAGTTTACATTGCACACGATCTACTGAATATATTGTACAAAGGTTTATTGAAGGCTAATTGAAGGCTGTTGGTCTAGCGACAAAATTTCTGAAGACGCTAAGCCAGTTGTTGAGAAAAATATATACGATGCTTTTCTGAACGAATATGTCTCTTAAATAACTTTTTCTAGGCAAAATTCATTGCATTTATGCGGTGCTCGTTAGTATTTTCCAGTGCTAATGAGCCCCTACATCCTTAGACCATTTGCGTTTAGTTGGTGATTTAATTTAGTCACGAACTGTCTCTTTTATGTCCATTAGGTCGTCAAATGCAGAATGTCAGACAACCACGAATACTAGTATTTTCTGAACAACTTAAATTATAAGTTTCAGCTTATCTTGAAGTGAATTTTTTCCCTCTCTATAGATACTGACATGCACCCTTTCAATATGAGCCGAAGGATGCTCGAGAGAAGATCGACCACTTTTGCATAGTAACACTGCAATAGAACATTTGCGTGGAATAGTATTTGCCATTGACTTTTGAGCCGTTAATGTATCAAATATTAGAGATGCATGATATGTTAGTCTAAATTTAGTAAGAACGAACTTGACTGAGGAAAGAAACTTCACTATGCAAAGTTATCAATAGTAGGCCCAGCTTGTTTGATTATTCTGATCTAAAGATTGAGGGTAGTGAAGTATCGAATCTAGAAGGGATCGTTGCTTTTCTATATAAATACTAGTATTTGTGTATTCAAGTTAATTTATTTTATAATTCACTTTTACGCTACCCATGGAACTACGTAGTGCATTTTTTAGCGACCCATTGTGGAGGCTAATCCTGAGACTGTGATCAGGTCAAAACTAAGTCCATCAATTACGTCAAGTTCTCGAGTAAGTATCCTCGGTTGAAATACAAGAATATGGATCATTGTATGAGTACTAGTCAGTCTCCAGACTCTCCTAGTCGGTCTCTGAATTATCCAAGTTACTCTCTAAACTATTCTAATTAGTCTCCTGACTCTTCATCAAACTACTAGGTACTCAAAAGTACTAGGATGATTTTTTACGTGCATTTTTTGCATATTCGAAAAAAAGAGATTAAATTCTTAAAACTAGTTTTTTACTCGTTTCAAATCCTAAGGTTAATGCCCGCTTTCCGCAACTTCATTTCATGCAACGTCAATTCATTTCTAAGAACTGCATCCTTTTCCTGTATTGTCTATAAGTTCCTTTTATTTCTGTTGGCTACAATGAGACGCGGGTGCTTTCAGTATATTTGGTACACCAGCGCATTGTTGCTGATGTTCACATTCAGTCACGAAATAATGGCACATAATTAACTATATGCGGGCATATGGTTACACGGTAACGTAATCGTCGAGGTCGTTTTATTTTTTTGGTATTACCCGGAACTATCTGTAATTGATTAAGCATATAATAATGACCTTCTCTGGAATCTAATATATTATCCAGTGATATTGTTTAGCCTTCATGGTGCGTTAAGACAATACGATCATCGCATGTTTTTTTTAAACAAACTAAGAAATGCAGCGTAACAAGCACAAATATATGGTGTCTTATTTAAGCATCACCTATAAGGGAAGATGACACTATGTGGGCTAAAATTTACTAAAGGCTATCGATGAAAATAGTCGGTGTCACTGGATCTACCAGTATATGTATCACACTTTTCTATTATTTGGCTGAAATGGGGTGACTTAATTGATCTGTTTTCAATAAAATCTAAATTGAAAATATTTATGGCGTTTAGTCCCACCTATATGGACCGAAGATGGGTGATTAAAGTTGGGCCATCAATGATTTCGTGCAAAGCAACCAGTCACTCAATAGAGCTAACAGGAAAATGTCTTTCGTCTTAGAAAGGGCTGTAATTATGACTAAAAAAGCCAATGCTTTTTGATCGTCTACTGCTGACTTAGACAGGTCAGTGAAAATACGCGTACCGTTTTCCAAGGCTAACTTGATTGGACTGAAATCTGGATAACTATCGCGATTGTGTATGATTCTGGTATAAATAATTATCTGTTGTTTATTCAGATATATGATTAATGTGTGCACAATGTAGTTCCTATGTCGAACGGTACATTGTGCCAATGAAGTCGTCAAAATTTCTGTTTAAAACTGCATCGACATCTTGTTTAATACATGCTTGAAGTGCAATGCCCATATAACCCCCAAGATAATGAGATAACTTAAAGTGAGGGTTTGATAAAAAATAATCTAATTATTATTAATTGGCCTTTAAAAATGCAGCTTTAGAACAGGCGCAACTGTCATAGAAAAATCAAGTGATTAATTTGCTTCTTTGTCGTTCAAAGTTTGATAAAATGTAAGAGAATACCTAACTGTTCAAGCATCTTCGCAGCGTAGTTTTGAGAACTCAGGCGTATAACCCTTTAGCCTCCAGAATCGATTTATCGAGAAACGTGTGCATCATAAAGGGGACAAACGACTGAAGACCTATTTGGCTGCTGACACAAAACGTTAACCATACTAGTGGCTAGTGCACCACGGCTGTTCAACCAGGCTCACCCGATTGGCTCCTCAGTACTTATAATCATTTCTCGGAGATGTTTGCGTCAACAGATACGGTATCATACGCAACATGGGATGAAAGAATTTCAATAAAACGTAATATTTCCGTAACGTATAAAACGTAATATTAACGTACGGTTTTTGAAGCCTACATGACGAGACTGGTACACTCCCCACCCGGTGGACAGATGTTCCCCTGCTCGGAAAGCGTGACCCAATCGCACCGTAATCATGGGGGGGAAATGCGAAAAAAACCGTTTTTTATAAGTTGATCTTCTCTTTGGCATGCTAAATAAAAGACTGAATAGCTCCTTTGACAGAATGGCCTACGTCAGTGGAACATTGCCCGCTGGTATGCGGTGATCGTCAACTTCAAGGTAGTCTTCCAGGCCGAGGTAGGTGTTCCTATGAATGTGTTTAATCTTCCTGCATCGATTTTACACGAGAACAAACTAACTAATGACGACAAAGTAACCCAACTCTCGTTCCCTACAGAGACAACTGGCCAAGCTCGCGAGGACAACTTGAGCCTACCGTTATTTTCCATCCTGTAGAAGGACTTTTTTTGATCGAATCGGAGGGCCGAGGACATCAGTCGAAGTCATCTTGTATGCAGCTAGTTGTATACGACTTAACGATACGAAAATCTAACAAGTTCCTAAGGCACTAAGTTTTACCCGGCTCCAAATAGGAGTCACAGATTTAGGAGCTCATTGTAAATTTGATGAAGGTGTAGGTGATGTAGTTTAGAACGGGAACTAAGACGGCGGCCACTAACACCAGTTTCCGTATTTGGGGATTGCTCTTCTCCGCGCATATCTTCGAAATATGCAAGAGGGCAGTGTCGGCCGAATCGGCGCTCAAATCGCCTCCTCGCTTATCCCTCGCCATCGAACTCAGCTTGTTCGATTTCAAGGAAGCCCCAAACGCAATGCATGGTCGACGCCTTACTCGGAAATGTCTTACAGTGGAGAACGTCGAATAATTAAATCGCGTTGAAGTCTCCTTCTGCGAAAGAGCACTCGTACCGCACATATTCACCTGATGCCTGACATTTCTCTCGGCCGACTCGCCACTACTTTCCGAAGATCTATATCACGGCTTTGAGCTTTTAGAAAGGGAGGCCTTCAAAATCAGTTATAAAAACGGTGGGCGGAAATTGATGGGGACTTATTTGCATGTCGTCACTCGTTTTGCCGTGCACGGGTTCCACCAGAGACTCCGCAGAAAAGCAGGCTTCCATAAGGCTAACGATACATATATATTTTTTAGATGCAGTGGAAGCTGTGATAAATATCATGCCGCTCGTGGGCCCCTGTTACCATCTTTAAGGCATCAAACAAATAAATTAGTTTTATAAACACAAAAAGGCTCGTATAATTCATATGATGCAAAGTGTTTCGACCAGTTGTACTTATTGAGATACCTGCGCTCTGAATACAAGCAATGAAATTCGATTTACATAGTTATTAGTTGCGTATTAGTGATAATATAACATATAGTATTGACTTTTAGAAGATAGAGTTCACTATTTCAAGAAGTGCAGACTTGGAACAAGCGACCTTGTGATAGAAAAATAGACAAATTAGTTTGCTGCTTGATGATTTAACTGACGCTAAATCAAGTGCACGAGGTACTTTTTTGGTTGGAATGGCTCCACTTTTTTTTTTAATTTGTTCGTTTAAACAGTGAGCTAAAAAGAAGTTAAATACGATCACATTAAAAAGTTAACCAGCTTACCTGCTGACAATTTCTTCGATTTGTGAATCTATTCGATTTCGCTGTTCCTGCAGTAACTGCGACCCTGTTTTGAAATCCATCTTGGGGCATTTTTCGGAATACGTGTTGGCTGCAGACTGATTACCAGCTTCCTTGCTACAAACATTCTTGTTCTCTGTATTTACTTCAAAAAAGTACTTGATCACAGGTTTTGAAGTTGACTTTCTGGCGGACAATGTATCGCTTACCGGTAGTTCATTTTGCGTCACTATAACTTTTTGATCGTCTGCTTGTGGTAAACTACAGGCGGGCGTCGGTGAGGCTGTTTTTGGATTATCTCCGGAAGTACCACATTCATCGTTCGCGCCGGCGCTGGAACATTCCGCAACGCGCGCTTCAGGATCTGAAAAGACGACGACTTCTCTTGCTGCTGCTGCTGCCGCTTCATCGTGCGCCGGTGAACAGCCCATTAAAGCTGATGAGGTTGGACCATCAGCATCGCCGCTGCTATCAACAATTGGTATGACCTATTCGATAAAACACAGAAGCATGCTTTTTTAAAGCTGTTAAATTGCTAGTGCGTTTGCTTGTTTCAGTTAACAAAAGGACGACAGTTCTTAACAAGCATTTCAATGTATGGTAAGTAAGTCCTTTTAGCACACGTTTTCCAATGTTCCCCACTTTTTAGCCGTAATCTACTCCTACACTTCACCGTATCGTTACGAACACTTCAGCTAAGGACGTGTTGAATTTTTCTCTCCGGACTAATGAGATATATTTTAATGGAAAGCGTTGTGATTTTACCATGTCTTTCGGATGTATAAAGTAGCAATGGAAAGCCAACAACCGACTTAGCAAATGGCAAAACTGCACCAGTACGTCATACGACATTACTAACATGTTACTCCCGAGCCTTAGCTTTTCTTGTATAATTTAATCCTAGAACAATAGGATAATTGTAAGTATAAAGGGTTATATCAGGGAAGATATCATAGGTGGGGTAAAAAAGCTGAATAGTTACAGCAGGTTACCTCAAAGTAAGTGTGGAATACAGTGTAACGGGACGCATTACTACTAAAATAGTACTATGAGATACATCATTGCCAGCAAGGACTGTGACCAGATCTCGGCAAAATATAGCACAGCATCTACAACCTCCACAAAATAAATCACAGCGGAGCACAGCCTATACATTAGTCATGTTAGGGTCACTTTAAGAGTCAACGTGACAATAACGTAGCTGATATACTGCAGTAAATCGCACAGAGCAAAACCAACTACTGTCAACAAATAACTAGTAACTTCATTCAACGCACCCGTAACCGTTTGGTTATTCTCAATGAAAGCTGATTAAAAATCTTACCTGCCTGTGTCTCGAACTTGTTATATTTTATATTTCTACTTAATATAATTAGCATTTAGATAGCGTTGGATATTAAGTATCTAAAGTATACCGATGACCCTAAGATATAGATACGGTTCATCACATCAGCCGTATTAGTAGTTAGGCATTTGAAAACATGCTTGCCAAGGTAACTGCTACAGTCATCAGGAATTTCTGGGTTTAGGTAAGCGATTCCTAGACTCTGTGCTCAATTGATCGAATTCATCACTATTCTATTTTACACTGCCTTCAAGTACTACGCTAGGAAGTCTTTTGTTTATATCAATATATACAGATCTTTCACTGAGTGCAAGTTTAAAAAGAAAAAGTATATAAGCTTCTATCAAATTTTAGAAAGTCATTCACACCGAATGTCTCCTTGAACCTATATCTAATAACTGGAGCGGATTTTCTATATTACTACCGGGCACAATACGTTTGAAATTAATAAGCAACACTTATGCGTAGTAAATGAAGGGACGAATTCATTCTATAACTGATAATTTGATGACTGCTTTACTGCCTGACTGTGATGTACATATCCCTTAGTATAAAGAAAATATTTCTCTATTCTATAACTATATAACCAAACAATTGCTCCACCAGTTGTCAAGGGCTGTTTCCTTGAGTAACCTAATGCATAACAAAAATGGTAAAAGTTTTGGGGGGGCCTAAAAAAATAGGCCTCCTTAACCATTAGATGGTTTTATAGAATCGCTAACAGGTATGCAGTTAACTTCTGTGGAAAAACGTGTAACGATTCTTCCTATGACTTTGAGAATCCTAGGTTAAACACGAACGCTTTATGCAATTATTATTAACATGAATGTTTTTAAGACTAATCTAGGCAAGTCGGTACTATATATATATATGTAGTCTAAAGTACCACCTACATATGGTTGACGCTTGGCTTGTTTTTAATCTAATTACGGAGTGCGCTTAATTTTAATGCGTAAAATCCAAAGTGGTAGGGGATGATATTTGAAGGGCGTCAGTTGAGGCATTTCCCTATCATCCATTGTAGAACAGCGATTAATACCTAAGAAATACAAGTTTTTACCAAATCCTTGCGAAAATACGCAATGTTTTTTTTTTCGAAAATAAGGATGAATATACCTCCATCTTTTGGTGAAAAATTCGACCAATGAACAATATAATTCCCTTTTTTGCTCGACCCCTTACCTCCACAGGTCATTATACCATCTACATGCATTGACATTTAGATCTGCAATAAAAAAGACAGCTGGAGATCCATTATAGAAGTTTAGAGTACTTCCTTCTACCCGTTAGCCTAAAGAGTTGTCTGAGTTGGAAAATTACCTCGACACTCTTTTTGTCGCTCTTCATCTTCTTAGCAGCATCCTGGAATAGGTCAAAGAGCGTCTTTTTGGAAGGTTGTTTCTCCTTCATTTTGAGGTCTAAAGAATGCCGCGCTATGAGATCATCGAACAGCGCTCTATTTGAAGTTGCGTCCTTAACGTTTTTGTAGATAGTCGCCTAAAATAATTACAATTCGGTAGTTCTTTATTTGATCTCGAAAACCACAACGTTTAAAATCATTTAAGATCACAGTTATGTCCAAGCGAGTATCGGGATGGGCCGAAGGGCCTTAGATATAATGATTATACTTTTTTCTGTTTTTATCAATCATCATATATTATTTAAGTAGAGGATTTGGCATAATATATTTTAGGTCGCTATTAAAACTCGGCTGCAAAAAAACTATATTGTTTGTTGGGTAGGATAACTTTAGGCACCCTACGGACACGCCCCTAGATATAATATATCCACAAGCTAAGGTATACCGCTTAAACGATAGTTGACTGACAAATCAAGAGTTTTTGGTATAAAAAGCTCTTGATCATTGCATGCGACTCACAAGCGTCTCTGAAGTTGATCTGGGCTGCTGGTTCCTCAAAACACAATGCACATATAATAAAAACTAGCGTCTTATCTGCGCTTTATTAAAAAAAAAACATACATTGATGCAGTGTA
>NW_019213968.1:466037-494523 GCF_002532875.2 Varroa jacobsoni | reverse complement strand
TAGAGATCTGTTAGGAAGGAAAAAGTGAACTGGAAGAAAGATGCAAATGCAAATCACGCCACAGATCTGAGCTGAATGCGAACTTAACCGAAACTATGTAACATTTCGAAGACAAAATAACATAAAACTAAAACTAAAACGGGTTGATATATCAACTGTCCAATAGACAGAGACCTAGAAATTGAAGGAGTGACGAAAGTGTGTATTCTAGTCCGACCGCAGTTGTCAAGGCAGATGTCCTTGTTGAAATTTTGCTGTTTTATATTTTCTTTTCAGGTAAACATGGTTAATCTTAACATTAAATCACTTGACTAATCAAGTCGTTACACACAATCCTGGTCAATCTGAAGTGAAGTAACTGCTAAGCTAACAGGGCTAAAGTACAAATTTTTCAATATATGTTAGAGGGTACCCTTGTTTTTCTTACACGTTTTCTTAGCGCTCCAACAGCTTTTGGATAGCCATATACCTATCATTTCTCTATGTACGGCTCTTCGAAATAAATCGATGATGGAATATTCGCCTTTTAAATTATAAAAAGCTTTGTAATCATATGGACTTAGATGGAATAGATGGGTAAATGCCGAGGTTGACTGATCTTCTGCTCAATCATAAAAGTAATTTTAGCATGGCGATAGGATGTAGCGTTACTAAATGCTACCTAAACGCTTTAGTTTGCCATGCCAACGGTCTAGGAATCTCTTGAGAAACTCGAGATAGCAACTTGCACTCATTGTTTCTCTTTGACAAGTATTTTATAGTAGCAGGTGGCCTGATATTCGTTGAAAGTATTCGCTGTCAAAATCCATTCGATACTGTCACGGAAGTCGATTTCTTTCGCCCTTTCCGGCTCTCAGCAGAAATTGAACCATGCCCCATCTATGCCGACAATATGCTTTAGAGGTTTTCTTTTCAATTCAAGTTCTGCAAATTGAATGGGAAATACACTACACAGTCCATTCACGAAAGACACATTTTTAGTCCATTGCCACGTTCCCATCATTTGGATTATAATTCTATAATACGTTATACGCGCCGAGAGAGCGCTTAGATTCTAAAACTTCTACGTTCTGCTTTCATGAAAAACTTCTCTGATTGTAGCACTGTCTTCTTATCTTCCATATCCTGACATCTGACTGCCTTCTCGCTGGTCTTCAAACTCCGATCCCCGTACTCGAAACGTTTGCACCAGTCACGCACTGTGCTTTGTGCCTAACGTCTTCAACAATTTGCGATAAATTTCCGCAGCGCGGTCGTTTTCGGAAAACAAAAACTTCCACACTGAGCGTCGATTTGTTAAACTAAAGCATGTTTTTCTTTCCGAACTAATTTCTTTTGAGGTAAACGCAACCGCTTTTCACTCGGAAGCTTCTAAAAGAGTGGAGTCTTTACTAGCCAAACGTCGTCTGCTACTGGCATGTAGTTCAAAAGTTGCTCAATTTCGAAGCCCGCTGAATCCGTTTGTAGCAGCTCAATAGAATCAGACGTTTTATTGGTATGGTAGACTTAGGTTCATGATAATATGACTGTAGGCAACCGGTTTTATGAAGCCACCATCGTAGAGTACAGATGTGTTCTAATAATTGCATCTTTTTTAGTTATAATTAACTTCTAATCTTACCTCTTCTTCAGATCCGTTTTCTTCAGATTCTATTCCGTTCTATATGTCATACAATTCCTTTCAAGCTAGAAGCTTAGTGCGATCCCACGAAGCCGATTCAGGTCGTCAACAATATTTAAATTTTTAACAACATTCAGATAAAGCAAGGAATTCAGCTCGAGTAAGAGTCATATCACTATATATGCGTATTTAATTTTCAAGTCCGCCAAATTTGCTTGTAACAAGCTAACTATTGTGTATGAAATGTTAAACTTTTATTTATATATAACTTACTATAACTCTAAACACGTCTATATTTCTTGCATTCCACCGAACAAATCTACCTCTACGGAAAGAAGTATGATTGATTGTCGTACCGAAGATCTGCTGCACTAATTAATTGATAAGGTAGTGCGCCCTAGCGGACAATAACAATTATGGCTGCACATAAATATGAACTGATAAGTCTTGGAGGACGTAGATAACAACGCTTGTAGCTAAATAACTTAATAGTAAATTATCTACGCTCATCAACTGTCGCAACTGCAATTAAACTTTTTTCAATTGCCAACGGTGTTGAGTTTGTTATGCTGAATATAGGACGGTATATAATTTTAACCATTGCTGACCGAAGTCTAATAGGAGCAATTGTGAGACGCAGTTCCCCTTGTTCCTTGGATAAAGCTGAATATTAGCAGTAGAGCCTCTTCAAACAAGTATTTTTAGTAATACAAGTAGCTCTGGCGCCACCGAAGGCACAAGGCAGCCTTCGGCTTCGTTCACTTCACTCATTCTACCGCCATCAGCGCTCCATTTAAGCGAAGACAGGAGGCTCATACACACTTATGATGTTGAGGCTCGTGCTGCCAACCTCTACCCTCTGTCGACGTGGCGCACCTTCCCGTTTCCACCAACTGCTTCATTAAACATGTTAGCTTTTTCTTTAAGGTAACGCAGAGATCATGTGTCTTCCGTTGTCTTTTATAAATTAGAATCCTGACTAAAGGATAACTAACGCGGAACCCATGTCTTTCCCATCTTAGCTGCCCATGCACGACGCTGCTAATAATTCTTTGCCATCTGGACTGCAGTGACGGGTAACAAAGAAAGAAAGGATAATATTCACTGTGTTTGATGGTAAGTTCTTTCTCATTTCTTTCAAAGTTGCAGGTAAAGAAGAAGTGAAAGCGGCCGCCATAAGGTTGTCGAGAAGGATGGGGTTGATATTGCGTAGTTATTCAGTAGAAAATAAAATCGGAATTTCCTCAGAATCAAAAAACTTTATCAACGTAAATGAGGCAAAATCCGTAGCTCTAAAATGGTGTAAAGAATATCACAATACAGCAAACCTCTACTAATTTGCTGAATAATGAAGAATCAATTTTTGCAAGCGTTCATATCTCGTGGTGTTCTTAAGACGCTGGATTCAGCTGCTGTTATTAAGTGTGGCTTCGGCCGGAACGCTATAACCCGTTTCGTCAGGTACCTTGCCTACCTGTTATATAACCTGAGAGGACCAGAAAAAGCAACGTAAATGGGAGTATGAGTTAACTAACCATTTGCCGTTTGTACATATAAATGTTTTTTTTGGTTTTAAACGCCTCCAGCTCGAGTTGGCACGCAATCTGTTCAACGAAAGTCCGTTCCATCATAAGCTTTTCCTGAGGGCCTCCTTGGACAGAATTCCTTATTTGCTCATCGATAGCCTGAAACATGCAATATAAACAGCGTTCGTATCGATTAACTTGAACTTAATGTGTATAGTCGATTCCGCCTAACATGAACATCGAACCCCGAGTGCAGTTCGATTGCGCCTTGAGACCAACCGTCTGAAGTAAAAGTTAACGGCAGTACCACACGTAAAATCTCATATACACTATCATATGTATATTATTTTGCCAGAATGTCGCGATGAATATTTTTATAAACCATAAGAAATGTCATCGAATACAGCAGAATTTACTACTGGTCAGCCTATCATAACCGGCTGGTTTTTGATATCAGTTTGAATAGATATGACTGACGTAGCTTTAAACCTTCACGGTTATTTTTATACGATATATGGCACCGAACGAAATATGGCACGGTGATTAGTTGTTGAACAAAACTTATATATCACACCTAAAACGCTTCTATACATCGTTTTGTTCAACGAAGATATAGATACTAACAGTATTTCTAAAGAACGGGCACATTTGTTATTGAGAATCGTTTCTAACAGTGTTTCCGGTTAAAAAAAAAAAAATTAAATAGACACCTGAGATAGATAGTTTGATTCCAACTTTGATATGATTGGCTTTTATGACTTGAATGTCTACCACTGTTCTTACGGCTGTTCGAAATTGCCATAGAACTTACATTAGCCTAAGTTGAGTAGCGTATCAATGTGTGTATGAACTATTATAATCAAAATATATATCTTCGGCGGATTGTTCAGAATTAGTCTAAAATGAATACTAAGCAAGGCTAGACGTATTTTAAATATTGTTTTGCAGAGATAAAATAGCAATAAAGCTGCTTGTTGAGTTATGTCAAGCGTTACAGAATGAAAGCAGAACATTTTATGGGAAAAAAAAAACACCGTGGCCAGAAAAAGTGTCGGACATCTAAGAGGTGTGTCTAGACCAGCATGGAATTTTTTACATTTTGTGATGGGCCCGTAACTTGTTCCTTAGATTTGTGAAGGGTATCAACCATTACAATGCTATGTTGTACGCTTCCAGTAAGAAAGATAAGTTGGCTGTAAGAACAAGAGGATGGATGAGCGCAGATCCAGTAAACAAACATGTGTCCCACGACTGGATTGAGCGCAATCATGTTCGTTTGTTTTCAATAGCCTTAAATTCATTGATAGGATTTAATTGAAAGACTTCTTGAGGGTCGTTATGTGACAGTCGATACGGTATTAGTAGACGCCATAAATAAAAAAGCTCACATCTCATTTTAGGATCGCTATCTGAACTAGGCCAACTATACAAGCTTACTGGCAGCTCAGAAGCCCCGTTTGATCATTCCTAAATTTTTTCCTGTAGTAATGCTTTTATATGCCCTGTCACTTATAATGAAGTTCATCTGTCCGAATTAGCATACTTGTATTGGGCTAATATAGTAAAAAAAAAAGAAAAAAAAAAAGGAAAACCGCAGCAGCGATGTCTTTGCCAACATCTACAGCTAAGAAAAATTAGCTCTCGTACTTCTAAAAAAAAAAGCGATCCAGTTAACACGTTGCAACATCAAATACTTTATCGAAGGTCAGCAGGTGGAGATGCGCAAGAATAATTTCTAAAACGATGATCTTGAAGATAATTATTGGGATGCTACCAAACTACTTTGTTCCCTCTGCTATACTGGTTAGACTAATGAAATGTTTACATCATTTGTGAATTTTTCTTACCGACGATCATTCCGAGTTCGGATCGTAGCGAATGTACAATCGTTTCTCATTCTAAAGATAATTACCATAACAGAAATTTTGCTTTTGTGCTCTATGCTTTGTCTTAAAAATTACTTCTT
The DNA here is from genome assembly GCF_002532875.2 of Varroa jacobsoni. NCBI lineage: Eukaryota > Metazoa > Arthropoda > Arachnida > Mesostigmata > Varroidae > Varroa > Varroa jacobsoni. The sequence continues at coordinate 489,410 of NW_019213968.1, read as the reverse complement.
GACCTTGAACCAGATCGCTGCTTGCTAGTTACATTAAAAATACGAGCTAACTAAAAATTTGATGAAAAAAAATGAACTTTATAAAGATTAGATTAACTATATTGTTGTTCGGAAAACTTCCCTGAATGAAGTTGCTGTTCAGTAATCGATGTCTGACGGGGCGGTTTTACTACGATATGTTTTGATTTCAAACTGCGGGCGCTAAAAGGTCCTTTGTCACAGGTGTCAGGCAAAGGAACGTGATATCCCAACGCACAAATCGGGGCTGCATTTGTCCAATTTGTGTAAAAAGGCCCCCAAAATGTGATTTCTAATATTGCGTATTTCATTGTTCTACAACAAGTGTATAGCTGTTGATCTCTAGGTCGTTCAATTTAATATACGTTTGCGTAATTTTCTTATTTAGATTTCGAGTCTGCCTTGCTCTACAGCAATTGAATACTATGGCCTTGGATTTTCATAATTTCTTCATCATTTTTCAACTAGTTAAACCTAGTTTTTCTAACTGGTCTAGTCTTTTTTCTAACTGGTGCATTCGCCTTCGCATGTAACCCGGCTATTTAATACAGAAAACAGTGTTTAAGCCTGTTTCTTGCAAACAAAGAGGGGCAAAGCTATTCTTAATTTATATACTGTGAGCAACTGATACTAAACATGTGATGAATGGTACCTGCTGTCAATTAATCGACATGGCCTTAATAACAATTTCGATCATAGAAATAATTTAAAGCCAATTCTCAAAAATTCCTTTTTGTGTTCTTTGCTCGACCTCTCCGATCGCACAGATGCCCGCATAGTGCATATATTATTAGCAAAGATCGGAATATGTTCTGTATCATGGCATCAATAGATAATCGACATTTCGTAGAAGTGAGAATTTCGAGGAGCAAAGATCACAAGCAAAGCAACAAGGGCAAAAGCTAAACAATGACTTGTTTACATGCAATGTTTGCCTCCCGAAAACAGGTAATGGATACTTGATGAAACAATGTGTTCATACGCCGTATTCAATGGGATATATGTATACACTCTGAAGATTGACGCTATGCGTTATCATTGAAGTTTATCCACAATCGTTGAAAGTGGAGAGCTCAATCACAGTGGTTGCTTCATTTGTATTGTGTAAGTGCCTACGTAAGGTTCTACAAGATATGGATTATGCTCACCTTGATATACGTGGTGTAATTAGACCATAAATCCTGGCGGAGTTTAACCGCGTATGACTGACGAGCCTCGATTGACACCTCTGGTATTGCACAGCACCTAGGTTCAAGAATCTTACCGCCGAAAAAAAAATAGCGCAATACTTACATCAGTTTTTGCAGAGGGCACACAACACAAAAGTGACGCTCTTTCCTTAGAAAATTTTTCTCGACCAGAACATTTTTATTTAATTGATAAACATCAAGCAAATTATCGAGTTACCGCATATTGTTGACGAAGCATGACTTCATGCTTTAACAGTTTCTAAATATTGTCTATTATGTTTGGTTACTTTTTGATGCAAGATGTTTGAAGAACTTCATGGCACCATTTCCCCATAAATCTCCAAAAAAAAGATATATAGACCTATATATATCCTTAGGCTATCTAAAGGATCGAGTTATTAAGGACAGATTTAGCAAGAGGTAAAGCGGACTTGAAAGAGCAGGTTCAGGTGAGTGAGACAGATAGATAGAACATGTTGGCCAACGTCGAGTACTATTAAAAAGTGTACAATATTAGTACGAAAACAATTATTGATAGGCGGCTCTCCGTTTTTTGGTTCTTAGTTCTATGTTCTGTTAGGTTAAGTGAAATTGATCTTGCCTTTCATGGTTCCGGCGATTTTTTCACGCAGATCATATTAGTACAGTCATAGTAGACAGACAGCGTAATCTTTTCGTACGCGGTTGCTTAGGAAGCATGCAAGTGTCAAATCGCGATTAGTCGAAGAAGAAGCTGATTTGCTTTAATTTTTCAAGGTATAGTGATAGCCCTCAGATACACAAATTTGAAGTGTTCTAAGCGTCCCTCCACAAATAATAAGTTTTCTGCAAAGTCAGCAAGGTTTTTGTTTATTGCTGTTTTTCAAATTTTCTATTATTAATGGATAGCCAGTGAAAAATGTGCGTCATTCCTATCGTTTTGGCGGGATCATAAAACTTTGCCTTGAGCTTCATTTCCAAGGTACGTCGTGCAGAAAAATACGTAAATTTCTTCCCTCATCGTCATTTTTTGCCAGCGTCAAATAACTTCGACAGTAACTTAGGAAATCTGGTAATATGCAGAGATATATAGACTTATTTATCAATTATGATCCTTCAAAAATGACGTGAGGCAGTCGTCATCGGGCTTGAGGGGCTCAATGAAGTATGTCCTTTAGGTCGAAAATGCCCTGCAGCGAGTTATCTTTATGCACCAATCTCAGTTCACCAATAGTCTGTCGCACAGGATGTACCTATCTAGGGTTGTTTGTACAGTCTTTTGATTTCAGTGGACGAAGAGTAATAGGTCTACACTCTGTCTGGCCGTCCGTTTTAGTATGCTCTGACCGAACAAGACGACAATAGCATGCCCTATAGAGTGAGAAAAGAGCTTTCCGACGGTATATATAACCTTTGACCATTGACAAACGGGCAACCAGCCGCTGTTACTTTCCGAACAACCTACTAGATAGGTCCGATCAGTTTTGTCTGATACACATTTGCTTTTCGGACAAAAAAAATTCTATGCATAGGTGCCACTATTAACAGGATAAAGGTCGTTGTTACAACCCATCTGGGTGGTGGCCAACGGTAAATCTCAAAGTATCTTTTTATTAGGGGTGCACCACTTATGAATTCCGTTTACTATAACTGGCAAAAATTTTTGTTCCGAAATTCCATCTTTTCTCCAACAATATTCTCTAGATTTAAACAAAGTCGACAGGATCATCGTTACCACGGTGACCGTCAACCTGCGGCCATTGTTAATTCGGTGTTCAGCATTGGTAAATGATTTCTATTGCATGTTATTAGTAGGCCGCTTTTACATGTTTATTGGGGAAAAACCCACACAAGTCTGGCAATACAATAGCCAACGGCCTAAGTACTAGAGGTAAAAACAAACAGCGACAGCCGTAGATATTAAAAAAAAAAAAAAAGAGAGTCGATTTTGTATAGTCTTTGTTTTGCTGAGACCAATTATAAAAGTCGTTGTTACAAGTCTTCAGATATATATTGAGAATTCGTGATTTGCCTTTCCACATTCTATCACACAAAGCTCAACTTCGAGCAAACTTAATGCCCAGCGATAACTACGACAAAACTTCATTAGCTTAGAATATACAGGTAATAGCCATTTTTCGTCTAGAAAATGCACTGGAACTACAAATTAATTTGTTATGTATCTGCCGTCATTTTCCACTTATTTCAGTTGAATTTCTTAGTTATTATTAATTAACGCAAGAAGCGTTCGGGTTTAATATTGTAGAGCTAGTTTTGTCAGCCTTTGCTACTCTCTTCATTGTCAAGTGTACGGCTACTCATTAATGTGTTAGTGTTAGGGAACGGTGATAATCGGTAAGTCTGAGGCCCACGGAATACGGTAGTGTACGGTAAGTGTGAAAGAAGTTCCCTTCTTCTGGGCACCTTTCACAATATTTGCCATGTGCGCCCCGGCATTGTCATGTAGATGGACGACTTCTTTTCGTCTATCGGATCTCTTCTTTTGGATAGCTTTTTTCAAAGGCCATATGCAAATCTTTATTAACTATCTTCTTTTGCTTAATATTGTCTTATGTAGAATACCTTTCCAGTCCAAATGCAAATTATATTTTCTTTGGTATAACTGGAAGATATAGATAGATAGATAGATAGATAGAGATTTGGCCCAGCTAAAGTTAAACATTCATTTTTCGACTTTATATCGATGGGCATTTTTCGCGGCCGGCGGCAATTCTGTGGCGTAACCTGTCATTGACTCCGTTTTGGTGCTGGGTGAGATATAGAGAGTCCATGAGCAAACTACTAACTACTGACAGAACTCCACACGTTTAAAATGCCTGAAAATAGGCCAATGTTAGCAGCTTACCTTCTCGGCAGTAATTTTTTTCTTCTGGAGTTTTCAAAGGTAAATTTCATTACATGTTACAATTCACTGCACAATGAAATTACTATAAACGTTTGTCAAGATCACTTAAAAAGTATATGGTCCAGCTCTATAGACTCTAGATTTTTCTTTGGAAAAATCAAACAAAATGTTAACAAATATCTGCGCTATCAAAAACGAGACTCTACATATAATAGATCTCGGACATGGAGCAGCCATACAGTCGATCGTTCATATGAACAGATGCACCATTTCTTACGACAGATACATCCGCGATTGATACTCATTTGTTCGTCAATAATCAAATACGACCTACTGTTTATTTATTAGGAAAGCTGAGAAGTTCCTTTGCTTAACGTATAAGGTACAGATTTCGTCTGCTTTTGATAATGCAAAGCTTAAACCTATTGTGTATAATCTAGGTAATTGCAGTTTTCGCCATCTATAGTCTCCGATGCGCGCGTCGAAATGTTGTTTCGCCTTTACAATCGTTTTTTTTTTTTTGTTTTAATTACGGGTGCTTTGCTCTGCTGTACTGCCTCCACCCTTTTAGTATGCGCTAAATCACAATGAGGTAAATGCTCACCCGCCGGTAATCAAATAAATTCATAATATCGGTGGGGGGTTCGACTAGTGCGAAGAGGACAATAGCCACTGTCCGTACTCATGCAAAAGACGAGCCTCGTCTCTCTACCATAATCTTTATTCCTTACGGTAATATCATACACAGTAGCATCGCCCATAAGTTATGCGGAGCTTCCGTCTAACGTTGATCTATGGCATGCATTTTTTAGGCTCAATTTAGGCTTTCATTCCATAAACAAAGTTTCTGTTTCAACAAATACCAATCTCAGTTGGAGTTTACAACAACTGCAGCAACGTACGTTTATGAAATAAACATAAAACTCATCAGCCGCACTTTCAGCATTTGCACTTCCACTTGTTGTAGAAGTTTCCCAAATTGTTTTTGCATCGTAAAAAACAATCCAATGTGAGAAAAAATTTACTTAAGCATTAAGGCATAACATATAAAAAGCACCACCATACGAAGAAATATACTACAAGGAGAACGCTAAAGATTGTCACTGTAGCCTACAGAAGAATAACTGAACACAAAATAAAATTATTAACATTATGCCAAAGAAAGTATTTGTTCAAGATGTAATATAGACTATGTATATGTAATCATGTCTTTATATCGACCTTAATAACACCCTTGTAAAGTCAGCTATTCTAATTACGACCAACCCTCATATTTTTCCAACAAGGAAAGTTTTTGGAAGATTTTGCTCTCGTTGACGAATCATGCAAGTTTACTAACATTTAACGAAACATAAACGAAACGTCGTGAAAGGCAAGTTTTATTAGATATAAAGGTTTATTAAAACTGTATATATTTCAATAACTAGCCACTGCTTACAAATATCACCCGTCTTTTATAAAAAAAAAGTCTCTTTTATGCTTTGCACCTCTGCAAAAGAAATTCTCGATTTCAACTCGAGATTATTGCCTTAAATAACACAAGCAATATAACGATTTTATTGGTTGACCTTAAGGTTTACTGCGAGTAAGACAGACCTAATTGTACATTATACCACTTATGCCCTAATCAGTAACTGAAACTGGTTCCGAATATCACGACTGATAAAACAGAAGACTCATATTTAGAAGCGATCAAACATGACAGCTACTTACCACGCTATTATGTGGAATTTCCCTTTCTCGCTCTTGCTTTTGCTTGCCGTGTTTGTCATACCGCAATGCTTCATTGTCCTGTTTTACCCCTCTTCGTAACTGAAATTGCTTCAGGATGGTTTGCTCAAGCTCTCTTTTGGCCTCTTTTTCCATCCGCTCCCTCACACCCTCATCGCCTCCGCCCCTACCATCACCTCCGAACCTGCGAAATAAAAATTTGCATTTCTTATTTACAAGAAAATATTGATATTGATCTCTCCCGTAATAACGCTATTTTAATTTTTCGAGGACGAACGGGCTATCTATGCATGACGCCTGATGATAGGTTATGCATGAGGTGAGGGTAAGCGTCGACCCTGATTAAAACCACAGAGTTCTGCATGCGCGGATGCCATGCAGCTACGCTGCAAACATATTGATATTGTACGAAATACATGATATCTTTAAAAGACCACAAATGGTCTTCGGTGCGAGAGCCCACACTGATATAATCCGTTACTCATGCGCACGAGCAACTGTTTCTAATCCTGTCTATAATTTAGTTATCGAAATTATAGAAGATACAATTATTGACGTGTAACTAACAATCTTTCTTTTAATGTTTAGAAATTAGGCAAGAAACACTACTATGGTATCGAGTGTGCATATATGATAAATAAAATTAAATTTAAAAAAAAAAAAAAAAACGTGCGTAGTAATCGGGCTTCTGTGAAAGTTTTGCCAAGATTCGCGTCGCACAGTTGATCGAATCCAACAGGTGGAAACAATTTTGTTGGGGTATGTTACAATACCAGGCGGGGATTCAAATATAAGCCTGTCTGTCGTGAACGTTTATAGTTCAATAGCTTTGTCCTAAATCAAAAGTTGATAATGATGCAATTTAGAATTATAGTTCTACTTATCACAACCTTTATTGGGTAATAAAGCTTAACTCGATTGGGTAGGATGTCTTGCGAATAGAAATTTAGTTTGAGTAAATAATGCCCACGATGAGCAATGTTAGCAAAATTGATAACTATATTGACAAGATGGATTTGCGAAACGCTTCGGAGCTTATAGCAGCACTAATTCATACCTTATGGTTTGAAGCGTACTGGACTATGATCAATAATACCTACTTGAAGAAACGTTACGATTCTGCCCGTATATTGTTGCACTTAACCCAGCAATCCGCCACGTTAACTACAGGCACATTTTATAGCCGTATATATATATAGCGTAGTTTGTCTATAAAATTAAGCTTAAATATTCCGCTTGCATAAAGGGATAGGTCACGAGCGAGATCGAATCGGATTGTCTTGCTCAACTTGTAACTTCCGATCCAATTTGAACTTGTTCCTCTCTCTTTTTTTTTTTTGTTTTCGTCGTCGTACATGAAAGCGGAGTTGAAGCATAGTCAACGATACATGATCTGATCTGAGTGATATTCATTGTTTATCACTCACTAGAGTATATCTGAATGTGTGCCTCTGTACATTGACTACTATATTAGTCTTCCGGTACAATTTCCCACTTTCTATTTGAAGGTTAATACAATTTACTGGCTCGTACTCACTCTTCTCCTAGATAATGGTGCAGCCCTGTTTTTTGTCACGCGAACAATCCGGTCGCGGAGATTACCAATAACTTCCTCAAATACCTAAAATCCTTTTGCGGAATACGCTACGTTTGAGAACTGAAGACAAATTCATGTCGTATTTTAAAAATGCCGGTTTTACGGTACGCTTGCTTGCAGCCAAATCTGGTGCGTATTAATCATACTTGATAGGCATTAGGGATATGCCTCAGCCAAATTCCTAAGCAATCGAAAAGGACGCTCTCCTCAAAACAAATAAGGACCTCGATCTGGTAGAGCCATTCATAAATAACAAAAGCAAATAAAATCGATTCTAGCTTCCTAAAGAAAATATTAGTTTACTTCTAACTTTCACGAGAGAAAATTTTTAAGAGTTTTAAACGGTCTAAGAAAATGGATAGATATCCTCTTAAAAAGCTAAATCATGCTTGTGTTGTTCTATAGTTCGTTGTAAACCTTAATCAATTGTGAAACCTATAGCTTAAAATAGACAGGTAGATCCTATGACAGCACGAAAGCTGACGAAGACTATGAGCCAATGTAAGTCTGTGATACTTGTCTTGGCGATGAGGTATAGAAGCAGCCTCTTTCGTCTGTTTGCTTCAAAGAGTTTGAATAATGCTGTTTGCGTACGATCAGGCTCACCAGAGCAATGTATATTTAAGGTAAGCGGATAAGTGTGGGATTTGAGCCCTACTGGTAGAATCCTGTCCCGTGAGTCCACTGGTTTTCTATTTTCCACCATCTTAACAGTTAGGCTTTTCAATTACTAATAAATATTACGGACTGTTCAGAAAGATAGTTGGCGCCCCGATTGCTCATCACAGGTGCTCTCTTGTGTGTAACGCAGAAATAACTAGACAGAATTCTGTTCACACTGTGGTACGCAAGTTTCAGATGTGTGAAGCTCATCTTTGGCTTTGTCTTTTTCTCAGAGAGTAGCCGAGCGCTGTCTTGTTCCTACGTGTTCTTAGTAAATATTCGATCTATATTATCACCATATATTATTAATATTCTATTTATATATTTCAACGAGGAAAATGAGAATAGCAATTGCATTACTGGACTCCAACACATCATTACTGAAGGACAAGTGAGCTTCGCATCCGGTAGTATGAAAAGGTTATCAGTGATAAGTTATGTCAGGAATTTAAGAGATCCCCCCTAAGACAAGTTCGTCTTGGTTTCAGAAAATCATAATGAGTTAAAAAAAAAAAATTGATCCGATGGTAAACGTGGTAGCACTTACTCGCTCATGTATCTGCGGCCGCCTTCGTACACATCATCGTAGTCGCTCTCCGAGAACTTGTATACTGCCGTCCTTAATTCCTGGCTGCGGAAAGTGGACAATTTTTTATCAACTTCTTTTGGCCGTGTGCACACGTCACAACAGCTCCCGCATGACTTCAGTTTTTCGCCGAATTCCTTACACAAGTTACTATGACGGCAAGTAGCTGACTCAAACATGCTCACCTGCAGCGAAAAAGCCAGTTAAGTCTTCTCTACATATTGGGTCCTTGAATTTTAGTCAAACGAACGCGAGGTTTCGCACCATTTTTCCGTTATTCTCGAGATGGGCCTGCATTCTCTGGTATCTAAGGTCGCTCACTCGGGCTTCCAGCGTGCGCGCTGCGGTAGGCCATGGAGAGTCAGGAAATCATACTTGCTCACATCAATCAAATTAATTAAGTAAAAAATGGTTCCTGAGAGAAGAATGTTGACATGGAGACGCTTGCTTCTCTTCGCCGAAAAATTTGCTTTTTCTAATGATCGTACATGGTCGTATTAGTGGTTTGAGCTCGTAAGACTCGTATGATTTACTCTTTTGTTGTCACAGGAAAAGAATAAATAAGGTACCATTCAATGGCAAAAGGTTATAGCGAATAATTCTATCAATAATGAAAAAAGCTTAAAAAAGATCCGAGGACGAGTTAACGATCTCAGTAACGATTTCGTACTAGAACTCTTAATGGACAGCCATTAACTAATCAAATAGGACCAGCTAGGATTTTTGACACACTGTCGAGTATGATAAAAGATATTCCCCCACTCGCACTAAATATTTGCTCAGTCCTTTGTCCTGTTTTAATCCCGGGTAGCAAGTCATGGAACTGTCGCTAGAGGAGCATTTGGTGTAAAGGGGAAGGTAGTTACTGACACGCGTATAGCAATGGCTATTTATTACAATATGTATATACTAAGCACATGGTTAGGTGGCCGATGTCATCTTCTTCGTGAAGTGACATCGATGATTCGAGGTGCAGTACAGTAATTATGGCCACTCTCATCTATTCGATGGCGTCGAGGTTATTGTATCGACAACTTACTTTGAAGTGGTTTTGGTACTTTACGAGCGGATATATAATGGAAATGTGGAAAAAAAAATTTAATAGGGAAGCAGCGGGCTTTAATAGCCATATTCATAGAAAATGAAGTTGTTGCAAAAATGCTATGGTAACTAGGTCTACATATTGGAGCGTGTAATCGAAACTGTAGCCTAAAAGATGAGACAGAAAGGATCATGAGTACCAATTCATAACAATTTCCCTCTCGTTGAGTCGCTCTATATGTCATCGTTTCATAAGTACCCTTTGACATCATATGAATGAAAATGAGTAATTTTAGCTGAATCCTCTGTGAAGCTCTCTGCACCGATATGTGCGTTTTGAATGGGTTAAAAAACTTAAGGGCAATTAAAGACTGGAACGGGGTCCGTTTTTCAGATGAATCGCATTTCGAGATTTTGTGATGTAATGCTTAATTACGCCATAGCTTGGGAATTCGTCTGACTTGAATCCGGTCGAAAATATGTAATATTATTGTTGTTAAAGAACGAGTCGGACCCGGACAGATAGCCACGAACATCTCACAAGAAAAGCTGTGAAGCGAAGCTCCAAGCGTGCTCCCAGGGCCGAGATGTGACGGAAATGATGCCCAAGTGCATTCGAAACATGCCAAACCCAGTTGCAGTGAGAATCGCGCACTAACTGCCTGTGTTTATATTTAAAAATACGCTCTTAGCGACAATATTGTCACATGTGTTATTATCATTATAAAGTAGAAGAAAACAGTTTTTATAGCATGCAGATATTTCATTTGGGCGTTGGACAGTCTCCGATAGACTCAAGAAGCTGTGCCGATTAATAGGTGGCTCTATTTGGTTTATTAATATATATATATGCCGAAAATAATGATACATTCTGTTTGGTTTACGTTCTATAGCACTGTTAAGGACTAACAAAATCAACAATGTAGCTACGTTTTGGGTAGAAGGCCCTGCAGAAAGAAGATCGACCCGTCGTTGTGAAAATCCTTGCTAGCGCCAGAAAATAAGCGTTGCTCAATTTACGACTTTTAAGAGTGTATCTTTCGACCCTCGTTTGAAATCGAGTTAATACCTTTATAATAATTACAGACTTTAAGTAAGGGTTTTGTCACTGTGGTACACGCATACATAAAAACAAATACATTTTTAATTGCTTCTCTATGAGACTCTCTATGGGAATGGACATCTACACTCCGGTTTTGAACTATAACTTCTAGCAAAATTTTGCAAGATTTGGTATTCATCTCGATCGTATCGGACACGACCGTTTTCGAGCTGCCCATGAATACGTTCGAGCGTCACTTTTTCAGTGACGGCGAATCCATCAAAAATGGGTGCTTTCTAGCTCTTTTTCTTTATATTAACATTTAAGAGTAGCAAATGTTGCGGTGCGTTTCTCAGTGCATTTTTTTTTACCGGTGAGTGCTGCGCTTATCATGAGCGGCCTAACAGATATCTTGCGTAGCCGAAGATTCAGAGGTGAGTATTCCAAGCCAAATAAGCATAAGATCTAGTTATAGCGGCGTGATGGGCATATACCTTTCACACGTATTTTAAGTCAATTGTCGTGAGAGTCCTAAAATGGCGAATGGTTCCTACTGCCTATAGGTTAAGTCCGCCAATGGAATATACATGACTGTAACTTCCGTATTCGAATAGTTCTAATTTAATTTCTCTAGGTCCACTCCGGAAACTTCTAAAAAACAACCAAGGTACCTTACAGCAGCAAACCTTATCGTCTTTATTAACTCGTACATATTTTGGATCATTATGTGCATAAACCGATGGCGATAATATGTATATAACTGAGTTTATATACAAAATATATACGAGATGTTACGATTACACCTTAAGGACAACACGAGACAGTTCTGGCGGCATCTGGGCATTTCCTATTGACTCTATCATAGAAGGTACGGTCGCCAAGAAAACTTTGAATTTACCAATCATTCATTGACACTGAAGTGGAAAAGCGTCTTGAAAGCGTCAACCTAAAGTCGGAACCCTCAGACATGTTGCCGGACCGAATTTTTAGTAGTTACAGATCGGCGCTTCATCCCCGTCTGTACGCGGCTCAATGTCTAACATAGAGTCGTCGCTGCACAGAGCAATGTCAAGGAGAAACGTCGTATTTGTAGCATGTCCGGTAGGGTCAGTAACAAACTGCACCATTGCATGATCGACACAGAAGCCGAAAAATCCTGTTTTGTTGGGCTCCTCCACATTTACTTTTAGAACGCATAGCGTGTAACGCGCAACAACAAGTTTAAATCATTCGAAATAACAATATTATTGTTCCCACGAGATTGTGTTTGTAGACAAAATGAAAAACAAACATATTTCATTTCTTACAAGCATAATAGCTTCACCACGCGATGCTCTGACCTTGCCGAATATTGAAATTTAAGCATTGCAGCTTAACTCGGCTGCAGTTAACTGGAGAGTCACGTAGTAAGAGCAATGTCCACTCTCTTTAAGGGAGTTCTACATTTTAGTGGACTGTCTATGACCTGTCGTTAGCTACGGGAAAAGATTCTGAGACTGGACTTTCACGTAAGACTCGACGACAGTGCGTTACTTCAAGTATTGCTCTTTCATAGGTTACCGTTGATCAAATTGTCGTAACTTATATCCAAGACCTCTACATAGAATTTGCTGTTACTGCTGTGAACTGTTGTTTTCTTGATTACGATGGAATTCACATTGTCCTAGCCTTTCAAGGTATTTATATAGCGCTTTTGCCGATAGGCTAGGACACATTTTTGAGGTGTAAGGTTTTCACAGACGCCAATCGTACCGCATACTCACCAGTTGAGGCCTCATAAGATATGCTTTCGATCAGTGCATCTTTCTCAAACGTTGTAGATTTGATGTAGCGGCCGACGGATAGAATGACAGTCAGTGATGGTCAACTGGCGTTAGCAATCGGACGCAGCTGTCTAATCAAAAGTGTTCATTCGATTGTGACCGATGCCTTCCACCTTCTAATACAACGATTATCTTTTTTTTTTGTTAGAGTCTTCGTCAAACTCTATAGCTCTTCGCAAAGATGGCTCATTTGTTATGTACTTTTTTTTACTGTATATTATATATGCGTTATAGCATTAGTTGCTCTTCCGTCAGAAGCACCTGTGTGTTAACCAGCTGCTCTCGTCCAGTGAGTCTCGTCGGTGTTCAACGCACTGTCGAATTTGTATTTCGCTAAATCTATTTTGGCCCTATCACTCGAACCGCTACATCTAGCCTTCAGGCACAATACACTTTACGTTTATGTCTCCTCTAACAAAAATAACTTTCTAGCAAGTTTCTATGCTTGTAATTTTTTGCCATTGTGTCTACGATGGTCCAGCGGTTGTTTGTCGTTGTGAGGCCTTCTCGCACAATTCGTCGAGATATTTACTCTCGATTTTCCTAGTACGTTTAATGCGATTTTGGTAGATGGAGACACTGCTAGGCTACAGAAAAATTAACTAAATGGCAGATCGAAGAAACAGTTGGTTCTTAATCGATCGCACAGATTATTTGTACAAAAGGAGACGTGTGCCACAGAAAAAGGTATTCTCTAGTGTACGTTAATTAGATAGAAATTCAGCCGTGTCGTATCCATTCTTTTCTTCCGTACGATGGCCTTAAGAGGACTGGCCCATTTACTATGAAGATTATTCGCTCTAAACCCAAAATAATGGTTTGTGTCGTGCACTTGAATGGTAGCATACTTTGCTTCTTATTTATTTATTTATTATTTTGCTTCTTAGCTATTCACAGAGGCAGATCAATTAAAATAGTTTTTGCATGCCATTGGCCCGTGTTTCATGACATACGGCTCCCAAAAAGCAATGGTTTTATACATCACTGTTTTTACTAGAATATATTTTAAAATTTGTACTTACAAGGACCACTTGTTGATCAAAAATCACGAGTGAAGCAACTTTTTTTTATATCGTACAATAACACTACCTAATATACACCTTTTTGATCGACAACATCCTGTTATATTTATCACTGTAGAACTTCTATGGCTTCTAGTACGTAATTCTTGTATTATTCCATCCAAGCTAAATTGACACAGTTAAGGAAGTTCTGCAGACACCGAAATAGATGAAAGTTTGATGACGTAAGATCTGAGCTAGGCTGCAGATCTCCTATCCAAGTACGGTATATTTTTACCTAGTAATTATCTGCCTACTAATAATAAGTGACTATCTGATAAAAATCTGGTATTTCGTACTGAATAACGACGTACCTCCTGTTCAGTCGACCTATTCCATGGCTTTTTCTAATTTTTTTTTAGCTATTTACAGGAGAAGTGCAAGTCAGTCGTTTCACCAGCTCATCGTATATGATTCCTTTCTCGGCCTAGCAAATACGTAGTGTTACTTCTTTGAAGTTTTTCCTAACCTTGACCATGATTTCGTGGCACTTCACAGATGCAAACACGATCAAGTAAACGATGTTGCGTCAATTCGTATGCCACTCAAACATTTAGCCCTGAAGCCAGCCTTTTCACATGGCTTAAGACTACTTTTTGGCAGTAGCAGTCTTGTTTGAGTTTCGCAGTAAGTTCAACCTTTTTGCAGGCGCTCAACGACTACGAATAGAACCGGTTGCGTCAAAATTTCTAAGACGAAAAGGGCAGAATAACCGTTCGGCTGTTTCTTTCGATAGCGTATAGAAAGGTAAATCTACACCTTACTGCAGAAGGGAAGAAATGAAATGTAAAAAAAAAAAAAAAAAAAAGAAAATTTCTCGTGAGATTCAATTCATTGCATCTTTTATGTAGAGAGAAAATTGAGGACATTATAAAAAAAAATATCGCAAAAAGCAGTCCATTTGCGCAAATTACCGTTACGCTCTATCGGATAAAAAGAGATTTTCTCTAGGAAAAAACTACTATCCAGTCGGTCCTTCCTTCCTTCCACGCAGATTTTCCTAGAGTGATGCTTTAGCGATTCATAAAAAAGTTCAGCCCAATCTGCCCATCTTTTGGGAGTCGTTTTAAATTGAAAAACTGGTTCCCAGAACTTTCAGTTGGCTTCTCCCAAGGCTTATCTTGGCTTGATTGGTTCAATTAGTATGGTAACTATGGTATAGACCAACTGTTATCCCATCGCTGTTTTCCTTGGGCAGTAATGCTATCAGCCTGTTCCAATGTAAACGGATTTGATTCACATCATTCGTGATCTAATTTTTTAAATTAAAACATAGCCCCTAGAATGTTAAAACATAACACCTAGAATCCTGTTGAAACTCGTTTTCATTTTACTCTTTAACCAATACTATTTATCAAATTTTTCGCCGTTTTCACGCAGAAATACTCTCTTTATGTACTGGAATACGTATAGCGTTTTTACTTAACTCGTCGAGATCTATCGACTGGTAGAAAAAGCACCCCTCGTATGTATCTACGTTATTGTATGCTCCACCTTTTAAACGACACCTTCATTCTGAAAACTAAAATAGCCAGAAAGATATACTGCACTGTTTTGTAGCCTGTCGGTATGTACTAATTAACGTTAAGAAAAATACTTGTCTTTTCTATATTTATACATTTCTCTCCGAACATATCTCAAAAAATATTTTGTTGTCATAGTCCTTTGCCATATCAACCGTTTCAGCTTCCCGACTGAGATGTATTAGAAATTCGTTTAATAAATCCGTTACAGCCGGCTGTTCATCAGTTTCACGCCGAAATATTTGTTTTAGGTATAACGACATGTACATTTTTCACCCATTGACTGGTAACCAGAGGTAAGCCTTAAATATGTTTTCGACTACCGTTGTGTTAGAGGAAGCAAAATCTAGTTTCCATCAGCTCCAACAGCTTTTGCATAAGAAAAAAGTAAGACGATTCCCAGCAAAATCCGAATAAGGCAGACAGAAAGAAAGGTCTTGATTTGCGTTACAATACAGATTCTAACCCGATTGCAGACCTACATTTTTTTCAGTCATACCTTTGCGGTACCAACCCTGTTGCAGCTATACCATCCACGGAATTATTGTTAATTTCCTAATTCAGCCAACCTATTAGCAGTGCATACCATTATTGCTTCACATGTTCCGTTCCTTTACTGAAGAAACTCAGCAGTCCTGCGGCCACGCTGCAGTTATCATCTAAGATCTGTTTTCATAGTATTGAATACAGATGAAATAATGTGTTCAATTCTATTGGGCTGTTGCAGGTTTATGTTTTTAGAAAGGCCCAGTTATATGATCTTAGTAGAATTTCCTTGTTAATACCATGCCTGGAACCAATGCAGTCCGGTGCAGTGATTTTAACATTTGGCAATTTTATTAGAATATTACAATAACCTTTCGACTTGATTGCAGTCAATAAATTACTGTATCACATGTATTGCGAGGAACAATGACGCTCGATTCGAGATTCCTAATATAAGGCCGCACAACTTTTACACGTGAAGTTAACCGTCGGCCGCGTCAGCCTGAGACGTTGCTTAACCCAGCCCAGCTACCTTTGTAATCCCGCTCTCGAATCACATAAGCGTTATCGTTTAGCTTTCCCGTCTCGATTGATACTCATAAACATGAATCATATATGCCGAAATGACTTAAATTTTGTTGACCATTTAGCAAAGGAACTACATTACCATCGTGCCACCATATACGGGAAAAGAATTGTCCCCCAAAAAAGGGGTGTTCGAACACTTGGATGATTCAGATGTCGTCAAATCTCCCCTCGAATTCGATATGAGATTTAGGAAGTTCGCAAAAGTTAGCGAACTAAAAATGGCTAGTTTGCCGAATTAAAGTTACGCTCAATGGGGAAAGAAGGACTCGAGTGAGCTCCAGCAATCACTTTACGGGATCGTGCAATGAACGAGCATGTTTAGTCAGGTCCTTATGAATAGATAAATGGACTAAATATATTCATTCATATATATAAACATATGAATGAAAACGCCATTGCTAGATATTTTAGCTTTTAGATATAGATAGAGATACGTATCTACTGTTATTTTCTTCGTACAGAATCTGTTTTAATGATTGTTTAGATTTGTGAACATTCACTATGAGAGCATCATACATAAATGTCGTCTTTGTTATTTGCAAGCTATTTGAAAACTTCGCCGGTGATAACCTACAGCGTGGTCAGCTAGCAGTGTAGAAGTACGTTGCAAAAAACATGGAAACAGCTTTTCATTCTTGGTAAAAATAAAAACGCTCGCAAGAGCCCTATTTTAATAGCTATATTAGGAAAGTTAGATTTCATGTAAACGTACGTCTATTTCTGTGACGCCATTTATTATTAGATGGACCATTAGATGGACGCCACGTTTGTCCCTCTGTCTGTCAAACGTACAAAACTACAATTCTATACCGAAAGTACCATATGAAAGCATCGTCCAGGGACTCTCAGAAAAAAATATCTATACCCTATACGGTAGGTCAAACGAATCATGTAATAATGCCAAATTCTGATCTGCTAAGTCATAGGTTTACATATACAGATTAAAAAAGCAACGATTATTGCCGGCAAGTATTTATATAAGTAGTAGGGCAAGTTCCAACATGAAGTAATTCAATCTAAAACGACGAAAAAACACGCCACTGTTGTAACGACTGTCAAAATAAGTATTACGGTATACAGTGTCCCTTAAGAAAATTTTACTATGTTTCTAATTCCTGTCTAAGCCATTATGGTTTGCGTATCGTCAAGAGCAGCCATTTTTTGGTTTAGTACTTTTTGGCTTCAAATATTGTTTGCAGATGAACGAAATGTTTCAGCAAAAATAGTAGTCCGAAATATCGACAAGTTCCTATTTTTGCAATCTTAACGGTCCCTGCAACGATGCATAAACTGGATTTTTGCATTCAGAATTTAATGAAAAAAAGAGAATTGCATTATTTTAAAATACCATATATTTTTCAAGCTATATTTTCCTATAAACTGATATTTTTTCCGTGACTGATTCCTTAGATGGATTCTAGATGCTTAGAGATACTGTGCATTTTAATACTTTCCCAATGCTGTCTTTTATTGGACTTATTACTTTTTACTTTTTTTTTTTTTTATTAGTTAACTATCCAGTGTTAAGTCAGTTGTGTCTTTGCTGTATATTTGAATTATAACTTCAAATATGGAGACATTGTTAACTGGCCATTCGAATATTGTCTGAATGTAAAACGGGCAGTAGATAGCTATTTAGATTGCAAAATTATTGTCGTTCAGGTGAAGTCAGTAAAGAGTAGGTGGAATATTCACCCATTTCACACGGAATGAACCTCAGACATGGCTCAATGCGCTTTACAGGATTTCTGAGGAATTAATCCTTACACTGGACCAAATCTCTTCATTGTGGTCGAAGTGAAATGTTTTCAGTTTCCTAAATCAGCGTACTTCTGTCCGGTTTTAACGGCCGGATGTCCTGCACCCCATCTTCGCTTAGCTACGCTATATGACAGCTACGACAGCTGTTGTAGGAAAGCGACTTTGACACAGAGACTCATTTTCACTGATGAAAACTCTTGTGGGGGAGACCTGAGTCTAACCTTCCACTATTTCTGCGTTTTTCTTTACTTCAGATTGTTTATGTGAAGGGTTACCGTCAACAATATATAATGAGCGACCACAATTGTTCAGCAGCCGGCGCAGCGCATGAGTGCTAACTTTCCTAATACCGAGCCTTTCTGCTTCGATGGATGGGCATACAATCTGTATGGGTAATGACCATATAACATATTTAGTTGCCAGTGTTTCGTATACATATTTAGTATTAGTATTTTTCGACTATGCGGCAAACATTATTTCAGCGCAAGAAACACAATCTTGGCGTTGTTGTCAAAAAAAAATACTTGTCTCGGTTTTAGACACCGTATAGGCACTAGTTTTTTGCCCCCCACCCTTTGTGGCGTGATGCCTATGTAGGCATTAGTTGCTTCTAATAAGTAAGTTCTAATAAATAAACGATCAAAAATGCCTAAGCGAACTGTTTGTGCCATACCACACACGGCACAGTTCTGCATCATATAGATTCCTTAAGCTTCTCGGCACAAAACCATCTTTTTTTAATGAGCATTTTGAAGCTTTGGGGAGCACCTTTAGCTACTGGGAGATTTTAAAAGAACCCCATTGTAGTTATGAGCGGACTAACGTTGTGCTAGAAAGTGCTACTGATAATTTCCTAAAGCTGTTAGCGTATAATGCTCGAGGAATGAATACGAAGATTGCTCCCTGCCGTCTTCACGTTAAATACACTTACTCTTGAGCCCTTTTGCACAATTTTTATTTGAAGTCCACAGCTAAGCCAACAGGATTACAACGGTAGCCGACCGAGTAGGTTGTGCAGGACCGTAGGGCTTAATTAGCGAAACAAGCGTAGATCATTTGTTCCCGAGTCTGCTGGGCAATGAGCACTTCAGATATCGCACTTATAGTAAGAACTGCGGATATGACCCCCAAAACAACTCCTATACAACCTTGAACGTTTGGTTTCATTTCTTCAGCAGCTAAGTTCACTGTACTTTTTACTGGGCATAGTTCAGAATATATATTTCTGTGTAAGAGGGTCCTGGTTTAATGGTTGATTATCCTAAAAATACTAGTTCGCACAAAATAGATTTAACAAATTCCACCTTTGCAATCGTTGCTGTAGCAACATATATGGTTTACACTATTTTATGCCAAAAGCCTTATTCTCACTCGCTGCTACTTTGTAAGCCAACCTTTGGAATACTTATATTGTGGGTTCATCAAAAAAAAGTATAAACAGTACATATTTTAAAACCCGACTTCTAAACGGAAACCCTTCACGTGTAGTATTCTAACCTGTTTTAGCACTTCAGTAAATTGCATCCTCCTTTGAGGTATCTATTCAACTGACTGGTCCAATAGTTACACGCCAGCTAGTATCGATATTATTTGCATACGCCTTATTGGATAAATATGTATAGTGCGAGCAGTTTAAATTATAGTTAGTATACCTGGCAAGAAAAGATAATGAGCCATGTAACCAGCTGAAACCAGTGGGAGAATTGGCGATGAGCCTCGGTTAAACTTAAGCCTTCGAAGAAGGCGATTCCAGCACTTTAAGAAAAGACGCGCCTAGACCTCCAATACAGCGTGAACGCCAATTAGTAAGTACAAAGCTATTTAGTGGGTTTAGGGTATCTCGTAGTCTTCTACTGACGGAAGACGTCGCGTAAAAACATCAATAAGATTTAATGAACTCATGCTCATATACCAGCACCTTATGACCGGTGCACCGATTGACAAAATTATGTCGCAAGCTCAGAATAAATACAGAAAACGTCTGAACAGTCTGTGTCATATTATTGTAAGCATTTAGCTAGACTTTCAAACTTCAAGCAACTTGGGTTCAACCAGTCAGTCGTCGATGGTAATCCTATTGCTTTTTGTAGGGTTTCTGCAAGAAGATAGAAACACTTATTTCTGCTATTCTAAGCACAAACTGATCTTTCAGCGCCGTGGTGAAATCGACAAACACCGCTTATAGCGGACTAGATCGCGTGGCCAATGCTCCTTAACATCGACTACCAGAGTCCTGCAGGCCGTTATTGCAACGTGTCTTCCGGAACTCATGTTGTTTTGTCATGCTAGCATGTATGTATTTAAATGAGGTGTTGGAGCAGGTTAATTAGGAAGTTTGTAACAAACGCTCTTCTAGTTTCTCTCCGTCGATTGCAATGAGATCGGAGTTCCCTTTGTATTACTAATAAACTGTTATCTTTCCAGCGGACTGCGGGTCTACTTGTACGTAAGCATCGATTAAATAGTTCTGCACTGGCGCCTGCACAAAGGTTTTACTGTGGTGCTCATTACAAACTTTGTCTCGAGCAGCGGCCTTCTTTTTGCGTAGGTAACTGAGACCTTACATGAATCTTCACATTGTGAACTCATATTGTTGAATGTTGCATTACATTGAGACCATCTTTTCCAGTGCTGCAGCAAAGATCGACACCGAGCGACATCTCATAATGTAAACCTATTTAAGAATTGATTGGTGAAGGCCGAGCAGCTGATGGATTAAACTATCGGGCTACAATAGTACGTTAGCCACTTATATAAGAACACGCTGCAACGTTATTCAAGGTACGTTTGTAGCTGCGATGCGTATGTTATTTTTGACAGACCGTTTTGGAAACGAAAGTAGCCGGCTACAAGGAATGCTGTGCCTCAAGTAAAAGCCAAAAATCTTCCAGGGCCTTCGAAGCAATAGTTTATATTTTCGAAAAAGACGGAGTGGTCACATGCTGGGCTCAAACACTTCGATCAGATGCTGTACCCATTTCGTTAGACACCGGTAAAGTTTTGGAAGCGCGTTCTACGGAGCTTGTCCGTAGCCTAGAGCTTGGCGTTTGACAGTGGACACTGGTGCAAACTCGAAGCTGCCATAGGTGTACGCATCTGACATTTACTTCTTTCTTAGAGTAAGTCTCACTCTAAAATTTTGCCTTATTTTTGATTTTGCATGTGACGAATATATCGGTAACAGGACTGACATCATGGCTCAGGAATATTGTTATCGAAATCGAATAGATATAGAACCGCCAGCAACCGTAGTCCACAAGCTCGCCTCGATGGGTTGTAATACTGTTACAGCTGAAGTGATTCATAAATAGGATATAGGTAACGATAACTGAAGGATACAGATATGCTTGATGAATAAGATGCACGGACGATACTTTTTTTCTCTAGTACGTACGTTCTGAATCATCCAGCCGGACGCAGGTCGCTGTAGAATTTAGATATTGGCTACGTAAAGCGACAACATTGTTTTCGTGGCCTGAAGTCGCCTTTTTAGTGAATGGAGCAACTTTGTCTGTTGGTCTTTTGTATGGGGCAATATGCAGATTTGCCCCAGTATTCATCCATTCAAAACGTTCTATCACACAGGCCTTCCGATGTGAAAAATGTTCTGCTTACTTGGTTAACAAATCTTAGCATAATTTTGTGCGAAGCAGATTTACAGCACTACGCTGGTGCATATGGAACAAGCCTAAACCTATTAAACCCATGGCCTAGCTAATTATATGCACACTGATGTTTCGAAGCCATATGATAAAACTAGCTATATCTTCTCACTAAAAACACTGTGTTTTCAACACAGACTGAATGAAATTTATTTATTTAGTTTTTTATTGGTGTAATGAAGAATGCAAACAATAAACAGTTGTTGTTTCGTTTGCAGTTAGGGTATAAAGGCACTAGTCGCTGGTTTATATATGGTCAGTCTCCGTTTAAAGGCCCACTCTTTCACAGGCTGATGACAGCAACGAGTCCAACTTCCGTCCAAACTTGTGAAACAGACTGGAATACGAAACCTATAAACCGGCCAGCGCTGGGAGGATCAGACTGCGAATGCAAATACCACCGGTAAAATCGCCGCATAAGGCAGCTCTAGATCGCCCCAGGGTAAAGTTCACTCTCAGGGCCACCGTTGGCGCCGGTAGCAGCATCAGGTCCGCAATGTCGGCGTCGACGGCATCGAAGCAAAAAATAGGCTAAAGCCTAAGGAAAAAGGCTTAATCGCCGAAAGAGATGAGACGTGTGCTGTACAAGAAGCACACCTCTATATAGGATACGAAGACATCAGATACGGACTGTAAAGAATGCATGAAGGAGATGCGTTGAGAGCATACTACAACGATGGGTAGAAGTGCGTGGTGTTAAAATCGTTGAGGAGCTGCAGCGACACGCGCGCCAGGAAACACTAAGAAGGTATCAGTCGGGAAGCGTTTTCTTAGAAAAATACTGTGATGTTTTGCCCTTCCCTTCACAAACGCTCTGAGGTTATGAAATGTTTCCGGAAAAACCAGTTATATCGGCTATACAAGTGAAATAGAACCAGCAATGATCCTTCTCACCACACAGCCGTACGTGAAATACATGCCGTGTCTATGATGCTGCAACTCGTTAATATACGTGACTTTTACTATACGTGACAACTTGTGGACTGGAAGAATTTCTTTAATAATGCGTCTTCTTAGAAGAACAACAACTAAATAAGTAGCACAAGCAACACAATGTACATATGGCACTGCCTTGCTCTAATCTATTCAGTATTAAAGGGTGGCTGAAAAGCTAGTGCAGAATTTTGTCTCTTTTCTCTGAGTCTGTAGACGAATTAAAATCAGTAGACTGGCACGCGATAAATACAGCAGCGCAGCTTTGCCACGGTAAAAAGCTACAATGAAAAACAAAGCTGGATTTTTCTAAAACTCATTATCTGCCACTACGGGGACACTTCATAAATCTCGCACAGAATACTGATGACATCTTTCGTTCAGGTTTAGAGAGCCCAAAGGTCAAGTGCCGAACATTGCAGTTTGCAGTGTAAAAATGTCATTAGACCCGTTTTCTTATAACATGACGATGAAACGGTGACAATAGTCAATGGTAAATCTATCGTAATATGACGCATATTTTTTGTAGATCCTAATTAAGGCCTTAAGCGAAAAAGCCTTTGCTTCCAACACGAGAGCAAACCAATCAACCTACTCGGAACCATATTTTCAAGCCGGCTCATTTTGCTGAGATTAAATGGTGCTGATGTTTAGCCTCTTACAATTTTTTCTGTGGAGCTACACAAAGGACAATTTGTATCCGACAGCGCCAAAAGCAGTCCAAAATGTCTGTAGATAAAATGACATTTACCTGACAGTGTCTACCATGTGGTACGCGAAGTAAATCCTTAAGCTAATTTAAAATGGGGACAGAAACTAGGAG